>NC_063051.1:16728433-16810933 GCF_018812025.1 Megalobrama amblycephala
CTAAAAGAGGCTTTGTCGACTAAGATTTTATTAGTAGGTTAGTCGCAGAAAAAAAAAAAAAATCCACAGGAAGTGGGGAAGTCACGCAGTCCGTAAGGGACAGATTGTTAACGGCGGGTCCTTGTGTATATTATAGTATGTCGCCTATGTCGGGCAAACGTTTGCCTTTCATCCATTGACCTCAAAATATGGCTTATTTGAAACATGTAAATAGCAGCAACTTTACATGGCAGCTCGCTCTAACGTTAACCTAGATAAATGTGCGTGATAAAAAGAGTGTGGAAGGCAGCTAAAGTATAGTACGCTTTACTGCGCAACATAGAGGTGCTGGCGTAATCACTTGCATTTTTTTAACTTAAAATACTGTCTTTTTTTTTTTTTTTTTGTCATACAGATAAGAGTAATACATCATTCCGAACTGTGAAGGTCTAATTTTATTTGTGTACACTCACAATAACAATAAAACGGTGGATGTGCTTTGTGCTGTCTCGGTCTCCCTGAACAGCAGGACGTCACAAAAAATAACTCGAAACTCAGCGTATAGACTACTTGCCTCACAGACATGAAAAATATATTTATATATCTAAAGCTTGAAACCTCTACTTTTAAACAAACCAATTCGAATCGAAAACAAATACTCTCTGATTATGTAAACCATATGAAAGTTGCATTTCTCTTTATATAGGCACGTTACTGAGAAGTCGGCATCATCAACTGTATGCATCATCAAAACAGTATTTTTAATAAACAATTAAAATGTTATTTTATAATAATAAACTTATATAAACTTGCTATTTTTCGGACACATAATTCATTGCGTTTGCCCTAATTGCTGCCTCCGACTAAAGATTTTTCTAGATGTGTGATTTTTTTTTTTTTTTTTTTTTTTTTTTTTATATATATATTATATATATATTATATTATATTATATTATATTATACTCTATCCACTGCTTCACTGCTCTGACATTAGTTGAAAAAACAAGCACACTCATTTTACAGGTTGCCTTATGCAACATTTAAACTGCATCCACATTTTTTGACCTGTGTGTATTTAGCTAACAAGTGCAATGACACTCCTCCTGCTGTTAGCCATAAATCAGTCTGAGGCAGGTGTTTATATTAGAGACCCTCCAGCAGAACACCTGGAGTGTTCAGGTTATCCTGATTTAATTGCTTTCTTCAGAACAATGAATTCATTGTGAACCTTCAACATTGAGTGAACCTTCTACGGTAGGTGCTTTACAGTAGTATGCTGTGCACAATCGAGCCTTTGTGATGTTTACCCTGGGAAGTTTTTCATTCGGCTGCCACTGAACCCTCTTCAAAGACAAGATTACATAAATTCAATCAGTCAGACAGATGTATTCTTAAAATGGTTAAATGGGTTCTTCAGGCTATCAGTTTTTTCTGCTTCAGGACCAAGCTTGTTGTGGCAGTGTAAAAACATAAATCATGGAAACTATCCATGCTTTAGATAATACCCTGGATTTTGGCATTGCAAGTGGGTGATTTCTTTTTGTATTTACTGCCAAGATTTTCACCTCTCACCTGAACTAAATTTTAGATGCATATCTGTTTGCCGCCTTCTAGGAGTGTGCAAAACTACATACTTTTAAAATGGCTTCTTCTGAATGAGTAGTCAGGATCAAAGAAGCACAGTGTAATTAGGCTCGTTTAGGGGCTTCTGCCCTGTCCAACATATTCTGATTAAACGGCTGGATGGAGCCAGACTCAATGGAACAGTATGCAAGGATCTTGAGACCCGTTTTTAAAAGGGGAGGCGCAACATAGAGACTAAAAATTCTTGTCTGACCAACATAGAGCAACATTTTAAATATTAATGCATACATATTTAAAATGTCTAACTATTCTGCGTAACGTAAATGATGGATGCATGGTGTCTCGTATTGGTCTATATTGTACACAGCCGTTCAAAAATTTTGGGTCAGTATTTTTCTAAAAAGAAATTAATACTTTTATTCAGGATGCATATGTGAATAGATACAGTAAGGCTTTTCCATTGTTATAAAAAATATTTTTTTCAAATACTGTTCTTTTGAACTTCATATTTATCAAAGAATCCTGAAAAAAATCACCGTTTCCACAAAAATATTAAGCAGCACAACTGGTTTCATCATTAATGATAATAAAAAATGTTTCTTCATCACCAAATCAGCATATTAGAATAACTTCTTTAAAGGTGCCATCGAACGTTTTTTTACAAGATGTAATATAAGTCTAAGGTGTCCCCTGAATGTGTCTGTGAAGTTTCAGCTCAAAATACCCCATAGATTTTTTTAAATTCGTTTTTTTAACTGCCTATTTTGGGGCATAATTAGAAATGCTCAGGCTCCCCGCCCACGGAGCTCGCGCTTGCCTTAAACAGTGCATAAACAAAGTTTACATTGCTAATATAACCCTCAAAATGGATCTTTACAAAGTGTTCGTCATGTATACTGCATGCATGCGTCGGATTTTGTGAGTATTGTATTTATTTGGATGTTTACATTTGATTCTGAATGAATTTGAGGCTGTGATCCGTGGCTAACGGCTAATGCTACACTGTTGGAGAGATTTATAAAGAATGAAATTGTTTATGAATTATACAGACTGCAAGTGTTTAATAATGAAAATAACGACGGCTCTTGTCTCCATGAATACAATAAGAAACAATGGTAACTTTAACCACATTTAACAGTACATTAGCAACATGCTAACGAAACATTTAGAAAGACAGTTTACAAATATCACTAAAAATATCATGTTATCATGGATCATGTCAGTTATTATCGCTCCATCTGCCATTTTTCGCTATTATTCTTGCTTGCTTACCTATTTTGATGATTCAGCTGTGCTCATCCAGATGTCCTGCCCTTGTCTAATGCTTGAACATGAGCTGGCATTTGCAAATATTGTGGGAGTACACCCCGACTGTTATGTAACAGTCGGTGTTATGTTGAGATTCGCCTGTTCTTCAGAGGTCTTTTAAACAAATGAGATTTACATAAGAAGGAGGAAACAATGGAGTTTGAGATTCACTGTATGTCATTTCCATGTACTGAACTCTTGTTATTTAACTATGCCAAGATAAATTCAATTTTTAATTCTAGGGCACGTTTAATATATGCCACTGAAGACTGGAAAATTCAGCTGAGCCATCACAGGAATAAATTATATTATAAAACTGTAATTAAATTTCACAGTATTACTGTTTTTTTACTGTATTTTCGATCAAATATATCAGTTTCAACACAAAATGACGATCAGCTTATTATTATTATTATTATTATTATTATTGACCAACATTTTAATATCTGTACATTGCTCTCAAAAGGTGATTTGCAAATGGGACTAATTTAGAGACGTGACCTCTCAAAGACGGGTTTAGCATGTTGGCAGTCCATGCAGTTGCTGTTAGACTTTTGGCATGCTAAAGCACGCCCTCTCAGAGAATGAATTGATCTAAATTGATCCCCTTTAAGACACTCCAGCTAAAAAGAACAAAGAAGTTTAGATTTACTAGTCACTCTCTTTGACCAATCCCTACGTTCTACACGTACTCCATTCTCTCTTGAGTAAACATTTCAGTCTAAATCACTCTAACCAAATTCACACTGAACAAACAGGAATGAGCATGCACCATCGAACTCGTCTGACACCTGAGTTTGTCATACACTGCAATTATTTTGTTCTAAAGCCTTGTGTATAGAAAAAAGCCACTTATTTAGAGAGGGTTATGTTATGAACCTGCCAGTTAGCACCCAGGGCTTCTTGTTGTGTCTGACTATGGAAAGATTATACAAGGGTGCCTGACATTGAGACACTCCCTCTAAAGAGTTAAAGCGTTAGTGTTTGGTGCAAAGAATGTTTACATTTAGTGAGGTAACTGTCACTACATCAGACGTCAAACCTACCAACTGAGATTCAACAGAGGAACTTGTTGCTCCATCAAGTCTGGTTTCCTAAGAGGTGAAATTTAACCACGAGTGTCTGCGTACCCACTTGTCATGTGTTCCCACTTTTTGCGTCTTTTAGTTTCTCTTGCTGGATCTCTCTTATTGCAATTTACAGAAAAAAATTCTCACACTTCCAGTGACCCTTTTAAAATGTCTGTCTTGATCATTATAACCATTTTGTCCACACTCTCTTGTTACATAAACAGGCAATCTCTCAGCAAGACCTGGTCCACATGGCAATACAGATTTCATGTGGAATGAGCTACCTGGCACGAAGAGAGGTCATTCACAAAGACCTGGCTGCCAGAAACTGTGTGTAAGTGCCATTTCTCTTGTTCTCACACTATTTACCATCTGATACCTTCTGCTGTCTACACAGGAGTATACAGCTGCACAAAGTGTTACATTATGGTATTGGTTATTCAAAAAGATGATGTCCGGTCACACGGTTATTGCAATTATTGTGACAATGACTGGTTGGCTGGAGTTTTTACATTTTATATATACAATCATTAATTAAAGGTGATATTTAACCTATTAAATCCCCTCCCATTCAAAGCTAACAATAATGCTGCCATATGAAATGTCACAAGACTTGAGAAAATAGTTTTTTAATCCAGGACGTTCTAGTATTTATTTACATTTTTACCATCAGTTTGTATTAACATCAATGCAATTTTGTTTAGATGTCTTATGTCTCTGGTATTTTTATTTTTTATTTTTTTATTTGTAGAATTGATAACAGCATGCAAGTGAAGATCACAGATAATGCGCTGGCTCGTGATCTCTTCCCTATGGACTATCACTGCCTCGGGGACAATGAGAACCGACCCGTTCGCTGGATGGCTTTGGAGAGTTTGCTCAACAATGACTTTTCTAGCGCCAGTGATGTGGTAAGAGTTGCTGCTTCTTTTTGTCTTTTTCTGCAACAGACTGTAACATACACTCACATAATATTTTGATTCACACCAGCAGCAGGCTTTCTCTAATGTATTGTGTTTCTCTTCCTATGGATATTTTGCCTGTAAAAGAATTTTGTATCCTGTTTCACTTATAATAGTCATATATATATATATATATATATATATATATATATATATATATATATATATATATATATATATATATATATATATATATATATATATATAGTATAATAGGTATTATAATTAAATATAAAAAATATAAAAATTAAATATAGCATATTCAGAAATTAATTTATGGAACCGGTAAAAGCTGAGTACCTGCACACTCATGCATGGACTCTCAGATTGTGTCCCAAATCCTGGTAATTTAAAATTGCATAATTTCTTTGACGTCATACTATCTGCTCCATCATGCGTTGTTACTGCTGACAATTACAGTAATCATGCTTCAGATGTCCATGAACATGTTGAGGCCTGTGTTGTTGACTACATGCAGGATTACAGCAGTTAACATGCTTTTGAATTTGTTTATATTCATGATAATAGTTCTGTAATAGGTGTACAATCACATTTCAGAAAATTTTGCAAGTCTACATATGTGCGTAGCACCAGTTAAAAGGATAGATCACCCAAAAATGAAATTTGTCATTTACTGACCCTCATGTTGTTCAAAACTCATTACTTTTATTCATCTACAAAACACAAAGGAATGTTTTTAATGAAACCTGAAAGATTTCTGTCCCACCATTGAATGTCTTATCCACCAAAACTTTGATGCTTCACTTAATAAAAAGTCCATAAAGAAACCGATTTAATTTAGGCTTTTATTCACATATAAACATTTATCAACTTACGTACTGTATGTAGAGTACATCAACTATGAATAAGGATATTAAAATTTGTTTGCTTGATGTGCCTAATCAATGAGGTTTGTACTTGCATGTCATGCAAGAACTTTGAGCTTCCAAAAGAACCAATGAGGTTTGTTCTTGTGCATAAAGCAAATATGGTGATATTAGGTATTAGGTGAATTGGGCTTCCTATGGAGGGACAGAAATCTGTCAGATTTCATTAAAAATATCTTCATTTGTGTTTTCAAGATTAGCAAAAGTCTTCTGGTTTTGGAACGACACGAGTGACTAAATGATGACAGAATTTAAATTTTTGGGTGAACTATCCTTTTAAGCAAACTTGAGCATAGGAAATTGCGAAGAAAACCTCTATCACACAAATGTGTGTGTTTGTCTGGAAAGGTGTGTTTTTGTGAAAACACTCTACATTCCCGTCGTCTCACTCAAAATGCCAAGGAAACAACCCACCCTAGACAGCCAGGAAGTAGTGAACGCCGCCTGGCCGCCTTATAAATGACACACTGGGCCAAAACCTGTCAGCGATCTGACCTCTGCATCCCTTCAGACTAACAGAACAATAGTTGCTGGTGCTGCCCTCATGCCAGGAACAATTATTAAGGTTCTGTTTATCATAATACAATAGGAGCTGGTGATGAGCAGTGGCCTGGTATGGAAATTTACTCTTGTTTACTGGGAGACGCTGGAAATTCATTTACCGCAAGGAGCTGTAGTGCAGGATACCACCCACCCAGTGAGACATAAGACAAAATGCCAGATCACACTTGGATGTCAACTTTGATCTGTGTCCACTTCCCCTTTCATAGCCTATTCACAAACACATCAGTGCAGGAGACAAAGTCCTTTTATATGTAAAGAAGCCTGTCTGTTTTAAAATGTCAAGATAGAATAGATGGTCAGGGTTGTCTTTTAATGAATGGCGAGGATTCATTTCGAGTGTGTTCTGCAGTCAAGTGTGTGTTGCCCTCAAGTGCAAACATGATTTTATAGTTCGGTGTTTTCCAACACATCTTCCTGCAGGGGAGATGCATAAAGAATGGTTAATAAAGTCACCTTACCGCATTGAATGTAATACAGCTTTTTATAGTTATGTTATTTTTTTATATCCAAAATTGACTGGTGTCTAACAAACTTGATTTACTTTTTTATAACGAGCAGTGATTACATTAATTTGCACATCAGTATGTTTCACAGTTTATTTCATTTATTTGATTTAAAGCCTTTTAAATGTCTATGTGAACAAACTGTGATTGTGTCCAAAATCAATGGAATAAATCCAGATTTCCTTCTTTTGTGTTACTGGAATGCTTTGTTTCCATAATGTTGCTGATGTCCCTAAAATGCCCTAAAGGGGACCTCATGACTCAAACAGATCCAGATAGGGGAGCATTTTTCCTTGAAACAGTCTCTCATTCAAATGTTTTCCTACAGTTAAATGATTGTTATGATTCGCTTTATCAAAATTCTTTTAAGAAATGCATATATATATATATTATGGACCCACTTTTGTCTTCAGAACTGCCTTAATTCTTCATGGTGTAGATTCAGCAAGGTGCTGGAAGCATTCCTCAGAGGATATCATATTTCCTCATATTTTGGTCCATATTGACATGATAGCATCATACAGTTGCTGCAAATTTGTCAGCTGCACATCCATGATGCGAATCTCCTGTTCCGCCACATTCCAAAGGTGCTCGATTGGATTGAGATCTGGTGACTGTGGAGGCCATTTGATTATAGTTAACTCATTGTCATGTTTAAGCAACCAGTTTGAGATGATTTGAGCTTTGTGACATGGTGTGTTATCCTGCTGGAAGTAGCCATCAGAAGATGGGTACACTGGTCATAAAGGGATGGACATGGTCAGCAACAATACTCAGATAGACTGTGGCGTTTAAACGATGCTCAGTTGGTACTAAGCAAGGTTATAATCGTTAACGAAAACGAACGAAAAAACGAAAACTAGGTGGGAAAAAACATTGTCGTTAACTGAAATAAAATAAAAACGAAGCATTACAAAAAAACGATAACTAACTAAAACTGCAATGTGTGTTTGGCAAAACTAACTAAAATAAAATAAAAATTATAGATTAAATGTCCTTAGTTTTCGTCTTTATCAATGTCTTTCATAGAGCAAATAACGTTCAGCTGCATTTCCTTTCCCTGCGTCTATCACATACACGCGCGCGCACACACACACACACAGCCCCTCCCGTCAGTGCACGCCGCGTCTCCATGAGAACGAGTGTTCGACTTTGAAAGCAAGTTCGCTAAAGGTTGGTATCTCGTGAACACCTTTACACAAACACACATTAAAAAGTGGTATAAAAATATTTTTAATTCTGAATATAACTTTGTCAGCGTGTTAATGTCGACGCGAGAAGCGATTGCTACTATAGCAAGTTAACTAGTCGCAAGTTTGAGGTAAAATGCACTTGGGTTGTCGATGTCAAAACACTATATAAGCTGTGATTCAAATATTAAATAATGTAATTTGTTTACTCTTACACTGAATGTTTGCTGCTTCAATCCAAATGTGTTTGCATAGTTCACCCAAAATGAAAATTACTGTGAGAAAAAAAATCAAGTTTACAGAGTTTTAGTGTCACTGAAGGTAAACCTGCGTTGCTCATGGTGGTTAACGTTAACTGTTACCTCTCTTAACGTGCTCTTGCTGAATGGCAACAAGGATTGCACTATGGACTATTGTACCTTTTGTATGTTTTCATTTTTTTTTAACTGTATTTTATTTTTTATAACGAAGCTGCGATGTCACATTTCCGCTGCTTTGTTGTGTGTGCGTGAGGCGCGGGCGCGATCAAACAAGCTGTCTTTGCAGGGGACTTGCCTCATCGTCATGGCAACGGTTCGTAGTCAGGTCAGATTAGGTCAGAGTTGGTTGCCGTTTGTTGGATGCTCAGACTACCAAACTAACGCCGATTAAACATGTTCAGTCTGGCGAAAACCGACTCAGACCAACGCCGGGTATCAGGGTTATCACACCGATCCAACAAACTCCAACAGACGAGTTTGTTGGCGTTTGTCGGTGCGGTGTGAATTGGCCTTTACACTGAATGTTTGCTGCTTCAATCCAGACGAGCAGGCTTTTGTAAATTTAGTAACTGTTATAGGGTGTGAAAATTGTACAGCTGTGGTATTTGTATAGGGTGTGAATTCTGTATAGAAGATGTGTAGATTTTTGGTAGTTGTTTTGGCAATTTTCTGAAGGTGTCACACACACACTAAAAAAATTGAAAAGCTGTATTTAAAGTTTTTTTTGTTTGTTTTTTGTTATTTGTCATGTTCTTTTCTCAGATTGAGCTCCCTGACAATCTGACAGAAATGTCTTGTTGTGGCTCAAAAATGGGTTGAATACATGCGGTTCATGTAGGTCTTCTTTAGTCTGTTGGCTCTTTAGGTTTTTTACTGGCACACTTCACTTACACATTTTGCACTTACTGCGGAGTGTTGGGACTGTTTACATATTTGTGCCCATATGTACATTTTATGTACTGGTTTTATTTTTGAATGAATATTTTCTAAAATTGTATGATGTTTTTGTTGAGTTATTATTACACAATACTTTTTCTGACCTTTTTGAATCTTGCCCCTGACAAATAACCCAAATTACAAAAAAAGACTAAAACTAACACTAAAACTAATAAAAACTAAACTAAAACTAAGCATTTTCAAAAAATAAAAACTAAACTAAACTAGCAAACCCACTTTAAAAACTAATTAAAACTAAACTGAATTTGAAAACAAAAAGTCAAAACGAAATAAAAATAAAAACTAATGAAAAATGCAAAACTATAATAACCTTGGTACTAAGGGGCCCAATTGTGCCAAGAAAATATCCCCCACACCATTACACCACCAGCAGCAGCCTGAACTGTTGATACAAGATGGTAGGATGGATCCATGCTTTCATGTTTATGCAAATTCTGACCCTACTATCTGAATGTCGCAGCAGAAATCAATACTCTTCAGACCAGGCAATCTTTTTCCCATCCTCTATTGTCCAATTTTATGAATTGTAGCCTCAGTTTCCTGTTCTTAGCTGACAGGAGTGGCACCCGGTGTGGTGGTCTGCTGCTGCCCATCTGCTTCAAAGTTCATTCACAGATGCTCTTCTGCATACCTCAATGGTTGTGTTACTGTTGCCTTTCTATCAGCTCAAACCACTCTGGCCATTCTCCTGACTTCTGGCATCAACAAGGCATTTCCGCCCACTGGATATTTTCTCTTTTTCGGAGCATTCTCTGCAAACGAGATAGCTGTGCATGAAATCCCAGTAGATCAGCAGTTTCTGATATATTAGACCATCCCGTCTAGCGCCAACAACCATGCCACATTCAAATTCACTCAAATCACCATTCTTCCCTGTTCTGATGCTCACTTTGTACTTCAGCAGATTGTCTTGACCATGTCTACATGCCTAAATGCTGCCATGTGATTGGCTGATTAGATATTTGCGTTAACGAGCAGTTGAACAGGTGTACCTACACTCTAAAAAATGCTGGGTTAAAAACAACCCAAGTTGGGTTGAAAATGGACAAACCCAGTGATTGGGTTGTTTTAACCCAGCGGTTGGGTTAAATGTTTGCCCAACCTGCTGGGTAGTTTTATTTAAACCAACCAATATTGTTTAACAATTGCTACACTGCGTTCCAAATTATTATGCAATTGACATATCCGTAAGATTTCAGTACAATAAACATTCATATTTTAGTTTTTCTAAGAAAATGTTTGTTCGTTTATTTATTCATGTCTTTTTAGAGAACTGGTATCAATCTCAGACAAAATAATTTGCCAGATCTATGGAAACCCTACTTAGAGGTTGTTCCACATTATTAAGCAAGTCACAGTTCTCATGCAATATGGGGAGGAAGAAAGATCTTTCTGAAGATGAAAAGCATGAAATGGTGCAATGTTGTGCAAAAGGCATGAAAACAACTAATATTGTGTGAAAACTGAATGGAGATTATCGAATTATCATGAGATTTGTGAGTGATTTAGAGCACAGCAGAACTTGGTCAGATAAAGGCTTATTGAGGAAAGTTCCTATCAAAAAAATTAATTGTATTAAAAGGGCAGCTATAAAAAAGCCAGTGTTGAGCAGCAAACAGGTATTTGAAGCTGCTGGTGTCTCTGGAGTCTTGAGAACCTCACCATGCAGGCTGGCAGTTGTGCGTAAAGATGCATTTTAGACACCACTAACCAAACCTAACAAAGAGAAACATTTACATCTAAAAAGACATGGATAAATAAACGAACAAACATTTTCTTAGAAAAACTAAAATCTGAATGTTTATTGTACAGAAATCTTACTGATTTGTCTCTTTTATAATAATTTGGAACGCAGTGTATATGGATAGCTTAAAATGAACCCAAAATAGTTGGGAAATTAAAAACCAGATGCAATTAGAGGCAACAATAATAGACAAAAGGTGAATGTTTATTAATAAGCTTTAATATTTTATTAATATAAATGTAATAGTTTAATAGTTTATTTATATAAATGTATTAATAAGCAATTTAATAAATGTTTATTGTTTAATAATTATTCATTGAACATTAATAAATGTTCATTTCCAACATACTTTGGGTTCATTTTAATTAAGCAATACAGTCATTTTTAAACAATAGTTGAGTTAAATAAAACTACCCAGCAGGTTGGGCAAACATTTAACCCTACCGCTGGGTTAAAACAACCCAATTGCTGGGTTTGTCCATTTTCAACCCAGCATTTTTTAGAGTGTAATAAAGTGGCCAGTGAGTGTATAAATACACTATAAAATATTAATATTCCTTTTGATATTTACTAAAAATTATATTTGTTTATAAATGTTTTATTTTTTTTTAAATTTCTGAAGTATTAAAAACAACAGAACTAAATAAATAAAAAAAACACTAATTATTAGTGTTTTTAAAGATTCAGTGAATGTTAACTTTAATCATTTATTATTATTATTATTATTATTATTATTATTTATTATTATTATGTGGTCATGCATACCTGTTGTTGTTGTTGTTGTTGTTGTTGTTTTTTTTTTTTTTTTTTGCATTTGCATGTAATTATTCATGACAAGATATTTCCAGCATGTCCTATTTTTCTGCATTTAGATACTGATCTGTAAATACTATCTCTGTTTATAAATAATGTCTGCCTCAGATGATCTCATCACTTGTTGAAAAGGAGGGATCATCTTTCTGTTTCAGTCATTGTTCCTCTCTTAGCCTGGCCTGAGCTCTTGTGTGTCGTTTCCCTACAGTGGGCTTTCGGGGTAACTCTGTGGGAGCTGATGACCTTGGGACAGACTCCTTACGTTGACATCGACCCCTTCGAGATGGCCGCCTATTTGAAGGATGGCTACAGAATAGCACAACCCATCAACTGCCCTGATGAATTGTAAGTTTGACATTTTAATCAATTTAAGAATACAACTTCATTTTCGTGTACTGAGTTAATCTTGCAAATACGTTAAAAATAAATAAACTGTCGTGAACCTGCGTTCCTGAGTGATTGGCAAGGCTCCCAAAGTGTCAGTAACAACAACTTTCTTAAATCTTGATTATTTTGTGAGGGAACTAACTGAACTTTTAGAAAACAGTTTGATCCGAGTACAAATGCTGGCTTTCCACACAATCTGACCCTTATCGGCATCCTGCAATAGCTAGGGAACCGGAGCATGGTGATCGAACCAGCCAGGAATTACAAAGCAACGAGCGCTGTTGACCGTGTCAATGACCCAAACACAGCAAAATTAATTGTCTTACACGCAGCCGCCGGAATACAGTTTAGAGAATGCAGGAAAAGCTAATCAGCATTGGATCATAGCTTAGTACTCTCTCCCTCCAGAGAATAAGTGATGAATAAGAGCTCTGCGGCTTGGCTTGTGTATTTAAGAGCTTGAATAGAAATAGAGCGATAAAGTGATCTCAACTTTCACTCAAGCCCATTTCAATTGTTGCTTTCAAATGCGATCAAGACCGATACTCCTTGTCGACCCAGAATTTTTTTTTTTTTTTCTTTGATAAATCTGCTGCGGCTTCATCAGTCACCTCACAGATCTGATAAAAGTAAATGCTTTGTTTATATGAGGATGTTCTCGGTTTCAGATTTGCAGTGATGGCGTGTTGCTGGGCCTTGGATCCAGAAGAGAGACCAAAATTCCAACAGCTCGTCCAATGCCTCACTGAGTTCCATGCAGCTTTGGGGGCCTACGTCTAAACTCACTCAAACCAGCCTGAGATGTTGAACAGCACTATTCCAGAGAATAAACGTTAATGCAGTGCCTTACTTTATAAGAAAACTAGCCATTTTGTGTGTTTTAATTTCATGCGATATGAAATGTGGCTTTGTTTGGAAGGTGTAGCTTCGGAGGTCTATTTTTTTATATCACGGCTGTGTGAAATATCAAGGACTTTCTGATTCTCAAGAATATCATCCACATTTGTTTGGGATGCTGGTATTAGGATATCCACAGGAAGCTGCTGTTCTCTTTGTTTCACAAAAGAGCTTTTTTTTTCTTTTTGTAACAATAGAAACGACAAGAAACTGTTCTGAAATTTCCTTCTGGATATTTTAAAAATTGCTCGGAGTAATCTGTACATATATTTTCAAAGTCTTCAGTGAGAGGAGCTTAATCTCCACTGCGTTATGTCCTGCGTTATTTGTTTTTAAAATAATTTGGTGAGAGAAACTGGTCTCCGCTACATTAAATGTACAGAAAAAAGCCTCAGCCCGGACACGGCAATTGGTACGTAAACTAGACGTTATCTTTTTCCTTTTGGAACTAAAGATGGTGGAGCCCTACAGCTGACCATAAGCTTTACCTCCTTAAATTATGAGATGGTCGTGGAGGTGTAAAGCAGCGTGATGGGATCCTGCAAGTCAAACTGGACTTTGATACAGGGTTTTTTCAAATTCCTAAAGCTTTTGATGTTTGACTGTTCTGTGTCAGAACAATGCCTTCCTTGTATGTTTAAAACTGTATGAATACATGGACAAGAAAAGAAACATGAGTCACTGTGAATATTTGAAGTGTACGGCCTAGACACCATTTTCAAATCTTTTTGTTCTGAATCTATAGGCTCTTCTTTCTATCCTTGTGATCACTGCATGTTGACTTTTTTTAAAGGGTTTTGTGTAAACTGAATTCATACCTATCAATTAAATGAGGCCTAAATAAAATGGGATCTCAGTGTTGGGTGTTGGTGTTTGTTGCTTTTGATGCACGATTAGGTCTGGAGGATGGTTTTAAACTTACCTCTTGGTTCTTGATACAATGGAAGCATCTATTTTTATTGATCAGAGCTGTTAAGAACTGTTCCCCCTTCCCCTAGAGTGTTGCTTTTAATACGCAATAACATTGTGCAAATGTTCATCTTAAGAGAGCAGCCAAAAGGCCATCAGTAATTTGTGGGGTGGCTGACTACATCATCTTTGTGCAATCCTTATTCACTGAAACTTGACCAGTTATTTTGTAGTTTAACCCCTAATTATATCAATGTACTATATTTTTGCATATGCTATATTTAAGTGTATGGAAGTACTTACATTTGTAATGGCATTCTAGCTGTAAAAGGAGTACACATTGAATAATAATTAGTAATAGTTAAGTTATATAACTAATAGTTTAGTACACATTGAATAATAATTAGTAATAGTTAAGTTATATAACTAATAGTTTAGTTTTCGTTTTATATATATTTACTTAAGCTTTTTATATATTACTTAGAAATGTGACTAATTCAGTTTGCCCCATAATTTTTTATCCATACATAGTTTTTTTTCTTTCTTTTTTTTTCCTCTCTTACGGTTACTAGTGAAGAAATATTAGCATTGCTAAATCTATGACATATCTCTTATGTTTCTTTCGTTGTTTGTTATGCAAGGATAAAATATCCATTGTTTTGTTGCAGCCACAAAGAGGATAAAGCCTCTAAAAGTTTTCAATTTTATGTGATGCTGTAATGGAAAGTCATCTTTTTTTCTTTTCATTTTTCTTCTGAAGCCTGAATGTGCTTAGTGTTAAATTGGAGAAGTGGTTTAAAAAGATTATCACCCTCTTCGAAGATCTTGTTCTATTTTCCCAGGTTCTGACATGCTTTATTCTGTATAATACAGCTTAATCTCAGAAAATGGCAGAAATATATTCAACAAACCAATACTGAAGAATTTGACAAGCACAGCATGCTGAAACGGCACTCACTGACACAATCGGTGACCTGCTCTCTGTGTCCTCCAGATATTGAATTAGAAAAATTAATGTCTCTTGTATAACTGACCTGTAAAACCACTCCTCTCTTTTTCCATGTTAAGGTTACAAAGGAAGGAATGGTGGGGAGTGTGAACCTTTTTTTCAGGTTCTGTCAAGCATTTATTTATAAAAAAAAAAAAAAAAGGTTAACTTTTAAGTATATGATTACTTAACTTTTTTCCATTCTGTGTTCTTTCCCAGTTTAACAAGTTGTGCTGTCAGTTTCACAAAGTATTATTGCTTTATGTACTGTTTCATTTTAATGAAGCTCTACAATGACACTTCTAGTTTGCCTTCATTGTCAAGTCAAGTCACCTTTATTTATATAGTGCTTTTTACAATGCAGATTGTGTCAAAGCAGCTTTACAGTGATAACTGGTATATAAGTTTGGCTGCACAGCAGCTCTTAAAGACTAGTGTCAATGCAGGCAGATCAAAGCACTGTTGAATGTCAAATGTCAAGTGTCCCCAACTAAGCAAGCCAAAGGCGACAGCGGCAAGGAACCCAAACTCCAACAGGTGACATCAGGTGGCAAACAAGTGGCAAATAGGTGTTAAAATGGAGAAAAAAACCTTGGGAGAAACCAGGCCGGGGGGCCGGTTCTCCTCTGGCAAGCAGTGCTTTGTTACGATTCAGGTAACTATCATAAGTCCGATAGGATCGCAACAATTTCAGTTCCATCCGGTTGAGAATCGTATTCATCACGCCGGTATGGACGGTTTGTTGCCTTCAATCTCTGCTAATACTTCAGGGCTGCATTGTGGTCGTGTCAAGGTGCAGGTCCTCGTTCTCACCTGGATACGGCCCAGATCCGGTTGACTACGGTAAACCTCGGGATAAACAAAAAGACTAATATTAGTGTAGATGCCATTCTTCTGATGTAACGAGTACATCTGGTGTTACAGGGAATGTTCCCGGTTCCAGCTGACCTAATTTATGCAGCCTAATAATCCTTTAACGGATTTGAAAATATAAATTAATAATGTGTTATGTGTATGCCAGGTTAAAGAGATGCGAGTGCTGAGAGTGAATTGAGTGAATTGTTGAATTCACTTAAATATAGTTCACCAAAAATGTAAATTCTGTCATTTGCTCACCTTCCTGTCATCCCATAAGATTTCCGCTCATCTCTTGACACCTACATTTTTATGGTTCTTGCATGACAAGCAAGTATCATTGAGCTTCAGTTTGCCATATTTGATCCACAGCAAAATCCCCAGAGTTAAATCAACTCTGCTTAGAGTACACATGTTCCCTCACTAAATAGTGTTAAAGTAACCCTGAAACAGAGTTAAAGTCAGTTGTAGTTTTTGTTTCTCTTTTCTTCAGTGATTCTGCTTGTTAACAGTAGGTGCTACTTTCATGTAGTAAAATCAATAAATGCTGTCCTCTGTAACCGGGAACAGCAACAGAATGTTCCTAGGTATAATATGCGTCATCTCACGGAGCTCTACTTTTATGGTGTTTTTATGAACTTTCTGAAGCATGACACTTTTGGGGAAATGGATTTTAAGGGACAGAAATCTTGCAGGTTTTATTAAAAAATTCCTCATTTGTGTTGCATGTTTGGTAACTTTATTTTGCGTTGTTCTTGCTACATATGATATTTTACATATGCTTACTATGGGAATATCAGTAAATTATGCATATTTACATGCAACTAACCCTAAACCAAACCCTAAAGTAAGTGCATGTTGTTAATTAATATTAATCAGTATTTAAAGGTATAAGTACACTGTAACAATTAAGGAACTCATTTTTCTTTGTACTGTAGAACACAAAGTAAGATATTTTGAAATATGCTGGCGCCCTAACAACATTGGATCTCATTGATGTTTATTTTATGGAAGAAAAAAGTCATCTTTTATGTTGCACAAAAAAACATTAAGGTTTGGAACAACATGAGTGTAAGTAATGAGTAAATGACACAATTTTCATTTTTGTGTAAACTATCTTTTTAAGAGAATAGCTGTGTCATAATGCCAATCTAAGCACTTCTTGGAAACTTGTCAGAAAAGAATAATGTTACAACAATGTATTTCAATGGGCCATAGGTGATGTAACATTTATGGCCTCTTCAGTGAGATCATTTGTGCACTCATTTCCAAGGTTTCACTTTGCTTGACTTCAGAACAATCTACATAAGCGCAAGGTACACAAGGCCAAATTAGGGAAAGACTGCCATAAGGGAATTCTTTAGTGACAAACCACTAAATGTTGATATGAAACAAAATTAAAGAGAACATTTTAAATATAACTGGCTATACAGAAAAATTCATATGCCTTTTTATCCGGTTGTAAGACTTTGACCCTATAGAGTGCAGAGATGGACAGAGACACACACAGGCTCAGGTCATGATCGTCAGTATGACGCAGAAAGCATTATAGTATGTAGGAGTGGTGGACTTTGAATTTCTATTCTGTAAGGTGCAGTAGGCTTTTTTTTTATATACATCCAAGACTTAATTGTGCTTTGGAATGTCATTGTAAATTCTCCAACTGCGAGTCTGCCTGCAATATCCCAAAGTTCATTGTGTGTGACTTTATTTGAAAGTGCCCTTAAAACTATTAAAGCTTTGGAGCTGTAAAAACAGTGGAAATCACTGATGCACAGACAAACCACTTTAGTTTAAAACTCTCAAAGACAGCTATGTAATTATCAAAGCTATTAAGGCCTAAATTATTATAGAACTAAATGAGGAAAAAAAACAGCCTCACTTACTAAATAGTTATTTGAACCTATGTGATTACAAATAGGGCTATAGGTAATGCAGTGTATGGTTTTTGCACTTATATAGCTCTTTCTGGTGTTGTATTATATACCCTATATTTGTGTAAGATTTACCATATGTGTGTATTTTTATTTGATTGAATATACACACTCAGTAAACAAAGATATAACATTTTCCTGTAACACATGTAATCAACATAAACTTATATTATGCCTAAGAGATAATGAATGAACAATATAAAACTAATTTAGACATAGTTTTATTATTTTATTTTATTTTATTATCATAGTCCACTAGTTGAAACCCCCGGTTTATAGATACTGAAACATGATTCTTTAAAAGATTAAAATATTTTATTATATAATTAGATAGATATAGATACCATTATTTTAAAGATAAGTAAAAATTCGTGTCAAAAATCATTATTACAAATGCATGTTCAGTGTAACAACCCCACGCGCACAAACAGAAGAGCAAAAGTTATCCTGTTCTCCTCTGTTATCATTAAATGGAATATAGCTAAATGATTTACGCTGTTTATGATACGTCTTTGCACAGATTCCTTACTGAGAGTGCAGTACGACCGTGTAATATGAAGAAATGAAATCCGTTCTGTCATATGGGGAAAGAGATAATAATCACCAAAACAATCGCGCGTGGAGTAGTGGGCGGGGTCGACGAGCTTTAGGCAGGGCTCGTGACATCACTGATAATGGTCATATAATCCCCCATAGACGATCACCGAAGTGGAAACGTGTCTTGTTCATCCTTGTTGAAACAACCAGCTTCACCTCTCAGCATGGACATATACGCCAAAGACATTAAGAAACCCAAGCCAGCGTTCTTTAGTAACATAAAGGTAAATTATTATTGTTATTATTGTTTTATGGTCGTTGTTGTTGTTGTTGTTGTTTATAATACTGTTATTGATAAAGATTCACACAATATCAATATTAAGTTAATTTAATTAGTTTATATAAGATATAAATATAGTATAAAGTTATTACTTTTGTTCACTGTCATTAGGCTAGACATATTTTTTCTAAATTGTTTAATTATCATTTCAAAGGCAGTTAATGCACTTGCCATTGTTGGTGGTGGTGATGTGACTTTCAGTGGTGGTACATTATATTATTATTTGTATTTTTTTTTATCATTTTTATTGGCTTTGGACTTTGTCTTTAACACTTGTGAGTTCTTAGGGCTTTATGTTTTATTAGTTCCCAGTCCTTCAATTAAAAAATCAAATCAAACCTTAATTTAATAATAATAATATCTAATACTATAAATGTATCAATGAAACCACCTGGACACTGTCTGCCTAAGATCTAGGATTATAAAGTCTTGCTGTTTACAATCCTTCATCCCGCTTATCAATGTGAATATAGTAAACAGGTTCACTGGATACAAGTCATGCAGCTGCTTTATGTCTTTCACACTTGTAAAGCCAGATTGTTTGAAGCCCTGAGTGTTTAATTTAAGGTGTTTGACAGCAGAAACAGGTTTCACTGTTTCTGACTGTCAGTGCAGATAGACTTATGTCTGTTTGAAGCAGCTGTGGATGAAGAGGCAGTATATCAGATGGCTTGCCAGAAGCGATGCTTAGTTAAAGTACAGCATGAACTCCATTCATTCAGGTTATACTCTCAAGCAAATGTCTGTGGAATGTAGGGCTATTAGACAAAAAATATGGTTCTGTCGTCTCGCACATTATGTCTGTCATGCATTTGACATTTAATTATCTTGTTTTTGTGTTTGGAGATTGTCTGGAGAAAGATCCCCTGACCACAGAGTGTTTTGTCTTACTAAGTGGTGTCAAAACTATTTCAGCTTGGCTTTGCCAAGATTCATGGATTTATTTGTGATTGATAAAGCTGTTCATATCTCTCAGTAGATCTTGACCATCGTTGCTGTTTATGCACCAAGATAATCTGTTTATATTTGGATTGATGGCTCTGTCGGATTGAAAAGCCTTCATGTAAACACCTTAATCGATCCAACTGTGCTCGATCTAAATGAAATTTCCATTGTATTGAAAGGGATGGTGTAGACCTGAAATAATATAATAAGTAGGGAAAAAATAAGCATGTAAACACTTGAATCTTCTCAGTAGGATATAAAAATACCTTGGCCAGAGATCTTATGAACTGGTCAGTGGAGTAGACTGAATATTTACTAAATGTTTGCTTAAAAAACTGTATATAGAGGTGATTGTTTGAAATACATGAATGCACATGTGAACGAAAATGTGAACCGGATTGCAAAGTTTAGGGTTCAGAAACAGGGTCCAGTTGCATGAACCACTTAGACTAGTCTTAAAAGTTAAGACAGGGGTTTTTTTTTCTTGAAGAGTGGTCCTAATTTTTTAAAGTCTGTTACATAAAAAGGTAGATTGGTGTAATTGGAATTGGAAAAATGACATTGATTACCCCTTGGTTAACTGCAAGTTGGTCAAACTAAGACACAGTCTTAATATAGTGACTAAGTTTATACAAATGGCCCCAGCAGAACGTTAAATCAGACCGAATTCAATTTGAACATGTTAACAAATCTATTGTTCACTTGTTGCGCTTTCTCAATTTCACAGTGATCAACCCCTATAGCATATCCTGGTGATTGGACATTATAGAAAATTCCATTTGAGTTTGTCTGGATTTGAAAAATGCTTTAGAGTCATCATCACTCCACCAAAAGTAATAACCTGTAATCACGAATCACCTGTGACAAACCAGCCCAGAGGTTGTTTGTGTCATATTAAAAGGAGAGAAGCAAATTTGTTCACCTAAGTGTTTCACACCCACTTCAGATCTGTTTTTTGTAATTGTGATAATATTGGCATGTAACAAAAACACTGACCAGAAACAATTCCAATGAAGATGGTTGTTTGCAATAATAATAGCTAAGACAGCTTGATATGACACAGATACAGAAGCGTCTGCCTTACTCCGTTCTATGGAATTCCTTTTCGCCCCCTTATTAGGGCACTGACTGTTGTTGTGGTAATTTATTTCTAATGAATGAAAGTACAAGTTTCACGAGAAGCTTCACATACTCTCCAAAATCAAAAAATAGACTATAGACTTGCGATCCAAAGTCATGCGTTGTATGTTTCTTTTGGAAGTTACTGTTAATTTTGCTTAGCTATGACACACAAATGCACTCAGCTCTTACTTAGACTTTACGTGTTTGCAATAAGGGTGTGAGAGTGTTGCAAGTATGTGTAAATGGATTGAGTATTTGTGTCTGTGTAACCAATGGAGCAAAGCTGCTCATGTTAAACGGACAGGTTTTGCATACATGTGTTTTGTTCATCAAAATGAGTCAGGCATTGATGACGTATGTTGAAAGAAGGTGTAGAACATGTTGTTCGGTGCACTTGGCCTGTTTACAATCCCCAAAACCCTTTTCAGATTTAAACTCATTTAAATTGACAGGTAATACTGATAGCATGGCTTGCTTTTTCACTCTTTTGCACACTTTTTGCAATTGCATGTTACGTAATTCTGTTCAAATCTGAAAAAAAAAAAAAAAAATTAATATCTCAGCCATTTAGCTACATTATTTTAGATGAATGCGGGCTGGGATTTCAAAATGTTTTCTTGAGCTTGTAATTAGAAATTGCAGAGGGGGAATGTCATTTATTTGGGCTACAGGTCATCTTAAGAATAAGATTGCACATGTTGACAAAGAAATGAGTTAAATGTTAAGAAAGATTAATCTTGCATTTTTCCGTCTATTCCACCATCCACTGATTTGCTCTTGGCAGTATGTAATATTGTCATGCATTTACTCTTTACTGAGAAAAAAAATTGTTAAATCTGTATTGCATTAGTGTGGAACAGCTTCTCTAATTTTTTTCAGTTGATTTCATTGAATCGTTGCTGACTTTTTGACTCCCATTTGCAAGATTTTCTTTGAAGCCATTCAATGTGAAAAATTGGGAATTCAAACATAGCTATCAAGTTCATCATTTGTAAACTTGAGACTATTTTGTAATCATTATGTTTGTCCACTAAATGTGTTCTTGTAATATGAATAGAATACAGAATTGGACTGTGCTTGTTTCAACCCAAAGTAAAACAGCTCCTGAATGTCCTGTTATTTTTGTAGCTGTGGTGCACAGGATGGGAAAAATTGATTGGGACGTTGGGCTTGTACTTTTTGGACTGTTTAAGCTTTATATCCTGAGGAAATCCGAAAATGTCTGCTTAATGGCCCCTGTAACACGTGATAGCAGTGTAGAGAAGCATGTACAACATCAAACATCAAAGTCAGTTCTTCCCCTGATTCTCTTTACTCAGCAGGACTCTTTTTGTAGCACAATAGCTGCTGAGGAGGAGGGAAAATCTAGGTCTGGACAGACGACAGGAACAGCTTTTCAGCACGTTCATTGAATCTTTCATCATTGGTTTTCTATCTGTGGAGTTTGAATCACTCACTTTATGCTAAGAACATTAGGCCTGATCTACAATGTCAGTGCAATTCAAACATCATTAAAATGCTCTGCTGATTCAAAACTAATGACACTCTATCAAAGTCCCTTTAAGGCATGCAAGTTCACTCTGCGGTCATCTCGGTCTTTGTGTTGGCAATAGTCAAACAGTTCTACAATCTACTTGAATGGGGAAATCAATTTGAACTCACTTAAATTTCCAAATCTGTTTGTCAAGACTACAGTTCAGTCATATAATAAAAACTTGTAAACTTAAAGGGATAGTTCACCCAAAAATTATCCCATGATTTACTCACCCCCAAGCCATCCTAGGTGTATATGACTATCTTCTTTCAGACAAACACAATCGGAGATATATTTAAAAATATCCTTAGTCCTCCAAGGTTTATAATGATTGTGAATGGGGGCCCATGTTTTAAAACAAACAAACAAAAAAATGCATCCATCCATAATCAAAGTAATCCATATGCTCCAGAGGGTTAAAGGGTTAATTCACCCAAAAATGAAAATTCTGTCATTAATTATTCACCCTCATGTCGTTCCACACCTGTAAGACCTTTGTTCATCTTCGAAACACAAATTAAGATATGTTTGATAAAATCTGATGGCTCAGTCAGGCCTGTATTGCCAGCAAGATAATGAACACTTTCAGATGCCCAGAAAGCTACTTAAGACATATTTAAAACAGTTCATGTGACCACAGTGGTTCAACCTTAATGTTATGAAGCGACGAGAATACTTTTTGTGTGCCAAAAAACAAAATAATGACTTTATGCAACAATATCTAGTGATGGGCGATTTCAAAACACTGTTTCATGAAGCTTCGAAGCTTTACGAATCTTTTGTTTCGAATCAGTGGTTTGGAGTGTGTATCAAACTGCCAAAGTCACGCCGCCCAGTGGTGAACCATTGAAATTTCGAAACACTTATGATGTAATGAAGCCTCATTTACTGAAATCATGTGACTTTGGCAGTTTGATACAAGCTCTGTATTTTCGTCACTTCATAACATTAAAGTTGAACTGCTGTAGTCACATGAACTGTTTTAAATATGTCTTTAGTACCTTTCTGGTCATCAGAAAGTGTTAATTATCTTGCTATCAATGGAGGAATCACTGAGTCAGCGGATTTCATCAAAAATATCTTAATTTGTGTTCTGAAGATGAACGACGGTCTTACGAGTGTGGAACGACATGAGGGTGAGTAATTAATGACAGAATTTTCATTTTTGGGTGAACTAACCCTTTAATAAAGGCCTTTTGAAGTGAAGGGATATGTTTTTGTAAGAAAAATATCCATATTTAAAACTTTATAAATTATAAATTCAACTAACTAGCTTCTGGCAGGCGACCGTACGCATACTGCGCAAGTCGAAAGAAGATAGTCATATATATTTTTAATTTTTGGGTGAACTATCCCTTTAAGAATAAAGGTTCCAAAGGGCTTTTTTTTTTGTAGTGATGCAATTAAAGATCCATTTTGGGTTCTCTTAAAAAGAGCTTTTTTTTTTTTCTTTCTGTGAAGAATATTTCAATAATCCTAAAGAACTTTTTGTGCAATGGAAATTTTCCATGGATGCTAAAGGTTCTTTATGAAATCATCGAAACTCTGGAATCACAAGAATAATTGTGATTAATTTAATTTATTGACATTCCCAGTTTCTGTTAATAATACAGTATATGAGGGACCTTCGAATGTTGTGTTGGACAAGTCAAAAAGTTTAAGAACAGTTTACAGACTAATGTGATAAAGAATAAATGAAAAGCAGATGCATCTATAGAAAAAGTAATTTGACTCTTTTTTTCTAATTTCCTAGAATGCGTAAAGCAGCCTGCCAGGGCCTAAATGCTTGAGGTAACAGTGGGACAAATGTCTGACAATAATTTTCTCTTACATTTGGCTGGATTGTTTTATTTTTGTTCTTCCAAAATTCCAAAAACGATTCACACGTTGCTTCAATACTAAACAAATATTTCAGCATGCTTTGTGCTCACCCAAGGCTATAACAGTCATTCACAACGCAGCGAATGATCAAACGTGTGCCAGCTCTGCAAAAGATTTACAACTGCTTGTGGAGAATTACGCACTGATGAACCCGCCAGCTGTAATTTTGCACAGGAACTTATGTCAAGTTATGCTGTACATGTGCACTTTTGTGGCCTAATAGCTGTTAATATAGTAACATGCCCTGATCATAGTACACCTACTGTACATGAGGGACACATATTGAATAATGGCCTCTGGAGAAAGATTGCTCATAGTGTTGATTTATCAGAGAGACTTGGAAAAAAAAAACAATAAAAAAGAGAAATCTGCTCAAGCTTCCTTGTAACATTATACGTGAAAGGATACAGACGTGGCTGCTGCGTGTGGAATAATTCAAGCTGAACCAAATGTGGAACTGGCACTGGGGCAGAAAGAGGCACAGAGCTGCCATTCAAACATCTAACAAAGGCATTTAGTTGGGCTGCTTGAGTGGACACAGCCTATCAAAATATTTCTGTAATTAAAAGCCCATTCCCTGAAAAACAAGAAAGAAATCGTAGCAACTGTGTCAAAAGCAGCTATTATGCGTGCTAACAAACCATAAAGCTGAAGATTTAATTGGAGCATTAGCTGTTCTAGAAGCCATCGAAAAGCATAGCGCTTTTGCCTGCAATTGAGAGCTGGCGGCGAGCAAAGGAGAGGGATTTATGTCTTGTGTTTGTTTAGGAGCAAGGGAGAGGGATTTATGTCTTGTGTTTGTTTAGGAAATCCAGTCCAGATCTCTACATGCCCCATCAGATTGCTTCATACCTCTGAAAACTCTGCGAACTTTCCTCTGCTTGTGCTCATGACGTCTTGGGCACAAAAAAGTTTATATGATATGGGAGCAGCTGCGGCTTTCTCAAACACACAAACAGGGAAACGTTCCAAATTTATGAGTCTTTATCTCCACTGCATTTATGGCTTATCATCAGGAGCCTCACTCAAGAGGGGTGAACAAATACTGCTAACTCTCTAGACAAACATAAAAATCAGATAATTTGCCAACCAGTACAGCAGGTAAATATGGCTATAGCTTTGTGCTTAAAGCATGTTATGAAACAAATACTTCATGTATGATGAACTAAAGGCCAATTGACGCACTGCACAGACAGATGCAGACCAATACCGACAGTGACCAAATTATAGCATATCACTTCTCAGACATTCACTGAAAACAAGCTCTGACAGATGCCAACACACTCTGACAGGGGTAACACACTGATCCTGGAAAACCTGATAAAGGGGCTGTCTGTCTGCTGTTTTCAACAGAAGTTTGAGTTATGACATAACATGACAGACATAAAAGATGAAACATGCCAGATACATTCATAATTAGATCTATAACATGCATTTACAAAATAGCTAGGATGAATTTTCATTTCAGGTCTCTAAGAATGGTAGAACTTCTTTCTAGGATTTGAAAATATATAGAGAGTGTCACATACTAATGGAAAGCAGAGACACCGCTGCTCTGGTTTTCCGTTTTATCACAGCAGCTTTTTATAGCTGAATTAAAACAACAGTGTAAATCTTGAAGGTGATTTTAAAAGCTCTATGTTTGGTTTAACCTATGTTGCCTTTTCCCTATTTATGAAGTGAACTCAAATATATTGTGAAATCAGTGTAGTTAACCTGCATGTTCTGAGGTGAGGCAGTGAAGATCAAAGTCCCAGATCTCACTGTCTGTAGAGATTTGGTATTTAACTCTAAATTTAGGGAGTTGTTGTTTAGCTCCAGATGTGCTTTTTCAAATAACTCCCATGTGACGCTGGAACAACATACTGATGAATGCACTTGCTCAGTCAGATCATAGAACACCAGGTTCCTTTAATCATAGGAGAATGTTTAGTACGCTGTAATCATAACCCGTATGTCTGACAGTTCTTGTATGCTTTCTTGCTCTGTCTTCCTGTAGATCTTCGTGTTGTGTCATGGCCTGCTCCAGCTCACTCAGCTCTTATATAGCTCTTACTTCAAGAGCACCATCACTACAATCGAGAGACGCTATGGCCTGGACAGCCTCTCCTCAGGAACCATCTCTTCCCTCCATGAGGTATACAGATCATTCCATATAGTCTTTTAAAGAGACATCTAGGGCTTGCTTAAGTGGAACCATTGAAACTCTACAAGTGTATTTATATTTATTTTTAGATTATACATTTAAGAGTGTTAAATTATTAGTGTTTTAAATATTAACTTTAAAGGGTTAGTTCACCCAAAAATGAAAATCCTGTCATTAGTTACTCACCCTCATGTTGTTCTACAACCAACCGTAAGACCTTCGTTCATCTTCAGAACACAAATTAAGATATTTTTGATCAAATCCGATGGCCAGCAAGATAATTAACACTTTCAGATACCCAGAAAGGTACATATTTAAAACAGTTCATGTGACTACAGTGGTTCAACCTTAATGTTATGAAGTGACAAGAATACTTTTTGTGCACCAAAAACCAAAATAACGACTTTTCAACAGTATCTAGTGATGGCCGATTTCGAAACACTGCTTCGAAGCTTTGCAAATATTTTGTTTCAAATCAGTGGTTTGGATCGCGTATCAAAATGCCAAAGTCACGTGAACTATTGAAATTTCGAAACACTTACGACATAACGAATCCTTGTTTACTGAAATCACGTGACTTTGGTGCTACGAACCACTGATTCGAAAAGATTCGGAAAGCTTCAAAGCAGTGTTTTGAAATCGTCCATCACTAGATATTGTTTTTTTGGCACACAAAAAGTATTCTTGTCGCTTTATAATATTAAGGTTGAACCACTGTAGTCACATGAACTGTTTTAAGTGAGCGTTAAATGACAGCAAAGGTCATCTAAATGTAGAAATAGGGGAAATTAGCATGTGCAACGGACACAGATCTTAAATACTGGCTAGTAACCAAAATTCTACTCTTATTATGCGAATCCCTAGTTATGTCATATATAAGGTATTTTTATAAAAAATAAATAATGCATTAACTTAAAACAGTCCACCCTGAAAAGTAATCAAAATGTTCTTCATGGTATTAGTTTTAAATACGATAATAACCCTGCAACCAACGTGATCTTTCTGAAGTGGCTGGATGTTTAGAGAAGTCTAATCTAGTCAAGCTAGTTAAGAAGCCTTGTACACCACATCCAAAACAAAACATACAGAAGACTATAGTACATATGCTCATCTTTTCAACATGGAACAGGCTTTAAACTGTAGGATATCTACAAATATTGGTGTATTGTATAAGTGCAATAAGAAAAAGTACAGGCTGCTTTATGTGACTTGTTTTTCTGCTTTTTCTATTTAGGTAGGGAACACAGTGCTGATAGTATTTGTCAGTTACATGGGTAGTCGGGTTCATCGACCTCGATTCATTGGACTGGGTGGCCTTCTAATGGCGATAAGTGCCATGATCTTAGCTCTACCTCACTTCCTTTCCCAGCCCTACACCTTTGATTCTGTTCTGCATGGTAAGTGTCATTCAGGCCATTAGCATCCATATTTGTCTCAATGAAACCAATCAATGTGAATTTTACGAAGCGTAAAGTTATTAGGAAAATGTACACATCTGTTGGAATGAGCTCTGCACTTTCTCCCCATTTTCTGTCTTAGTTTGTTTTTATGCATGTTCATATTGTTTCATGCCCTGGATCTTAGACTCTAAGCTCATCAAAATGATACTATCATCATACTCATTTAAAAAGGCTCAGGACACTTTGAAGAAAACCAGACACAACAAAGAGGGGATCTAAAATAACACAGCTGAATGATAAACATCAGCTTAGACATAACAGGGTAGGCAGGTCTACAGGAAGTTGCTGCCGAGAGACTCCATTTTGGCCCTAGTCTCCCTTCTTAGACAGGGTTTAGCATAGGTTGGGAAAAAAACATAAAGAAATAAATGGATTGAGGTTTTAAGAGGGAGAGGGTATAGAGAAAAAGGGAAAGAGATTAGGACAAAGGAGTGGAGGGATACTGTAGAGATAAGACTGCCTGATTGATCAGAAAAGAAAAAGGAATTTACTCCAAGAGATAATGGTTATCTCCCTAAACTTCCTTAGACCTTTTATTTTTGCTCCATTCTCTCACTTACCCTATTCTGCCTGCAGATACTGTCATTTGGCCTAACATTACAATGTTATGCAAAGGTTAAACGAAAATTACATAAGTCTTTAAAGCCATGTTTTAACTCACCCTCATGTTATTTCAAACCTGTATGCCTTTCTTTCTTCTGTGAAAAATAAATGTACTGTAGAGAGTCCAAGCTGCTCTTTTGCATACAATGAAAGTGAATAGTGTCCATGGTTGTTTTTGGTTTATGCAGGTAAAACAGGTTGCATTGTCTCCGGTTCAGGTCTTTTGTATGTGCTTTGTTAAATATAGAGCTGTTTTACTCAAGATACCAAGCAAAGATGAGCATAACTGATCTCCATTGCATATGAAGATTATGTAAATTTATTATTTTCCATCTTCTTGCTAACATTTAGATATGTAAATAAAATAAAATGCCAACAATAAAAAGAACTAGCTAGCTTAACTGATTGCCTGTTTTCCTGTTTGTTCATGTGACATTCTGCATAAAGCCAATTGTGTGAACAAGAGCAGCTTGGACATTTTACTAAATATCTCAGTTTGTGTTAATGAAAGTTTGAAACAATATGAGGTGAGTAAATGATTTTATTTAACCTTCAGTAGCACCTTCACCCATCACGTTTTAAGTGAAAAATGTGGACCGTAGATATTTTGTCTTCATTCCAGTAAACATTTATAAATGTTACTAAACACAAATATCTGGGTGGCTGATGTGATTGATAGCTGTTTGGATGAACGTGTTATATTTCTGTGTTTTAATTCAACAGCGAGCAGACAGGACATGTGTGATGTGCGTGGGAATTCAACTGGTGCCGAGGCTTGTGGTCAGGAGGATTCACGGAAGCTTGTGGACACCAGTAAATTTTGGGTGTTAATGGCTACGGCCCAACTGCTTTTCGGAATTGGTTCTGTCCCCATCCAACCTTTTGGCATATCTTATATAGATGACTTTGCAGGGGCTGGGAATTCACCTCTCTATATTGGTTCGTTTAGTTTTTTTTTTTTTACAAGAGTTTCATAATGTTCATTGAAAGAACTGTAAAGATTATTGACATTCCTGTTGTTGTATGTTGCAGCTATTCTCTTTGCTTTGTCAGTGTTTGGGCCTTCCTTTGGATTCCTCATGGGCTCTGTGGTTTTGCGTATTTATGTGGATGTGGACAGATCCAGCACAGGTTTGTTTACAGCAAAAAAGTATTCTTTTTCTTTATGTTACTGTTAATGGATTATTTCACTTTAAAATAAAAATGAATCTCATGATTTACTCACCCTCAAGCCATCCTAGGTGTATATGACTTTCTTCTTTCAGACAAATACAATAGGAGTTATGTTAATAATTACCCTGATGCCCTAAACGTTTATAATGGCAGTGCACGGAAACTGTCTGTTTGAAGCTTGAAAAAAGTGCATCCATCCATCATAAATGTACTCCAATGGGTTAATAAAGGCCTTCTGAAGTGAAGCGATGCATTTAGAGCATCAGGGTGTCAATATTTAACATGTTAAAGTAAAATAACTAACTTCTGCCAGACCGCCTTCCGTATTCAACTTACGAAGAAAGTGTAATGCCTTCAAAACACAGTTCAAAACGCTACGCTACATCCTACACCTTCCGTATTCAACTTACAAAACAAGTGAGTTGAACACGGAAGGTGTACAATGTCGTGTCAGTTACGCCTTTTTCGTAAGTTTAATACGGAAGGCGGTCTGGCGGAAGATAGTTATTTTTCTTTATAACGTGTTAAATATGGACATTTTTCTTACACAAACGTATCGCTTCGATTCAGAAGGCCATTCCATATAAAACATAAAAAAAGCATAACTGGCGTGACATTCTACACCTTTCTTATACAACTTACTTGTTTTGTAAGTTGAATACGGAAGGTGTAGGATGTAGCGTAAGCGTTTTGAACTGCGAGAGGCGTTACACTTTCTTCGTAAATCGAATGCGGAAGGCGGTCTGATGAAAGCCAGTTATTTTACTTTATAACATGTTAAATATGGACATTTTTCTTACACAAACGCATCGCTTTGCTTCAGAAGGCCTTTATTTACCCCCCAGAGCCGTGTGGAGTACGTTTATGATGGATGAATGCACTGTTTTGAGTTTCAAACAGGTGGTTTCCGTGCACTGCCATTATAAACGTTTAGGGCATCAGGGTAATTATTAATATAACTCCGATTGTATTAGTCTGAAAGAAGAAAGTCATATAAACCTAGGATGGCTTGAGGGTGAGTAAATCATGGGGTAATTTTCATTTTAAATTGAAGTAATCCTTTAATTGTAGACAGCTGCAGTGTTACATCCAGTTTCTTTCCTCTAGGGGAGGCATTGGAGTTGACCCCTACTGACCCTCGCTGGGTTGGTGCATGGTGGATGGGTCTGCTCATCACTTCTGGAGGTCTAGCTCTCACCTCAATCCCTTACTTCTTCTTCCCCAAGTCACTTCATGTAGAGAAGGTCAGTCATGGTTTTGTTTTAATGACAAATGAACACTTCTATGGCACTGATTTTTGAAACATGGGAGAAAACTTTTTGCACTTTTTAATCAGGAAGAGTTGCTATAATATGCTTAATACAAATGTAGCATTTTACTCATTTAAACAGATGCTGTTTGAAGCTACACAGAAGCTTCCTATAATCTCTCCACTATATGGCACCTTCATTTAAAAAAAATGAATAATTCATAATAACTGTTTTCTATTTTTGACATATTTTAAAATGGGATTTATCCCTGTTATGGTCAAGGTTCATTTTCAGCATTGTTACTCCAGTCTTCAGTGTAACATGATCATTCAGAAATCATTCTAATATGCTAATAAGAAAGTCTTTTTTGCAGTCTTTTGAACTGGAGGGTGACATCATGAAAGAAGACCCCAAGAAGTCAGAAAGCTCCATGCTGGATTTCCTTAAATGTGAGTCCAGGTTCATTATGCAATGTAGTCAATTAGAATAAGTATAGTACGACCATTTTATTAGTATAGTAATGAGCATTCAAATTTATTATAAGTTATAAACATAGTTGACTAGGGTAATTGAAAATAGAATAAATTGTAAAAAAGTATAATCAATCAGAACGAATATTTCTGCAGTCCTGTTGATGAGGCATACGTGTGCTGTTTGTCTCTTGCGTCATACAGCATGCTTAGGTTGTTACTTTAACAGGATCTGACAAGTTCTTATGAATATAACTGCCTCCAGGACATGATTTGTAAGAAGCTGGTTTACACATGATCGTGTCTTCATTTATGTGTACTCGGGGCAAAACTGATTTCCTGCCGTTCACTCATATATATGAGTGTACAGCAGGAAATCCGTTTATATAAACTTTTCATACATTAATGAATGAAAGTAATATTTTTTTGTGGTCTATCTGTTTTTTTGCAGTGTTCCCTAAGATGTTCGTCAGGCTGTTGCTAAGTCCTATCTTTATGCTGCTGGTTCTGACCCAGTGCTGTTTCTCCTCTGTGATCGCTGGACTTGCCACCTTCCTCAACAAGTTCCTGGAGCGCCAGTACAGTGCCACTGCAGCCTACAGCAGCCTTCTTATTGGTCAGCCAACATATAATAGATTTCATTATATATGAGTACAGTTTTAAGAGAAACGTCACCCTATCTCATTGACATTGCTGTGTACAGTATACAGTGCATCTGGAAAGTATTCACAGCGCTTCACTTTTTTAAGATTTTGTTATGTTACAGCCTTATTCCAAAATGAATTAAATTCATTATTTTCCTCAAAATTCTACAAACAATACCCCATAATGACAACGTGAAAGAAGTTTGTTTGAAATCTTTGCAAACTTATAAGAAAAAAAAAAAAAAAAAAAACATGTACATAAGTATTCACAGCCTTTGCTCAATACTTTGTTGAAGCACCTTTGGCACCAATTACAGCCTCAAGATGCTACAAGCTTGGCACACCTATTTTTGGGAAGTTTCTCCCATTCTTCTTTGCAGGACCTCTCAAGCTCCATCAGGTTGGATGGGGAGCGTCGGTGCACAGCCATTTTCAGATCTCTCCAGAGATGTTCAATCGGGTTCAAGTCTGGGCTCTGGCTGGGCCACTCAAGGACATTCACAGAGTTGTCCCTCAGCCACTCCTTTGTTATCTTTGCTGTGTGCTTAAAGTCATTGTCCTGTTGGAAGATGAACCTTTGCCCCAGTCTGAGGTCCAGAATGCTCTGGAGCAGGTTTTTAAATCAAGGATGTTTCAGTACATTACTGCGTTCATCTTTCCCTCTATCCTGACTAGTCTCCAAGTTCCTGCTGCTGAAAAAAAATCCCCACAGCAGGATTCTGCCACCACCATGCTTCAATGGTTTCCTCCAGACAGGACGCTTGCTATTCAGGCCAAAGAGTTCTATCTTTGTTTCATCAGACCAGAGATTTTTGTTTCTTATGGTCTGAGAGTCCTTTGGGTGCCTTTTGGCAAACTCCAGTCAGGCTGTCATGTGGCTTCTGTCTGACCACTCTACCATACAGGCCTAATTGGTAGAGTGCTGCATAGATGGTTGTTCTTCTGGAAGGTTCTCCTCTCTCCACAGAGAAACGCTGGAGCTCAGTCAGAGTGACCATCGGGTTCTTGTCACCTCCCTTCCAAGGCCCTTCTCCCCTGATTGCTCAGTTTGGCCAGGCGGCCTGCTCTAGGAAGAGTCCTGGTGGTTCCAAACTTCTTCCATTTACGGATGATGGAGGCCACTGTACTCAATGGGACCTTCAATTCTGCAGAAATTTTTCTGTACCCTGCCCCAGATCTGTGCCTCAATACATTCCTCTCTCAGAGATCTACAGACAATTCCTTGCTCTTCATGGCTTGGTTTGTGCTCTGACATGCACTGTTAACTGTGGGACCTTATATAGACAGTGCCTTTCCAAATCATGTCCAATAAACTGAATTTACCACAGGTGGACTCCAATCAAGTTGTAGAAACATCTCAAGGATGGTCAGTGGAAACAGGATGCACCTGAGCTCAATTTTGAGTGCCATGGCAAAGGCTGTGAATACTTATGTACATGTGATTTTTTTATTTATTTTTCAGTACATTTGCAAAGATTTCAAACAAACTTCTTTCACGTTGTCCTTATGGGGTATTGTTTGTAGAATTTTGAGGAAAATGATTTCCCTTTTGGAATAAGGCTATAAACAACAAAATGTGGACAAAGTGAAGCGCTGTGAATACTTTCCGGATGCACTGTATGTAGCTAAAATATGGCATAGTCCATGTGATTTTATACTGAGAAAGATCCCTTATGAAAATATCTGTGAATGAATGTTTGTTTTCTCTCAGGTGCTTTAAACCTGCCATCCGTTGCTGTGGGGATGTTGCTAGGGGGTCTGATCATGAAACGCTGGGGGTTGTCATTCAGAGCAATTCCACGTTTCTCTGTTGTAATGCTCACCATCTCCGCCTCCTGCTGTGTGCCTCTTTTCTTCATGGGCTGCCCCACACAAGATGTTGCTGGTGTTTACCCCAAAACGTCTAATGCCACCAATGGGTGAGTTTCACAGGATGCTCTTTTGATTTGGTATTGACGAAATATATATTTTTTTTTTACAATCTAGATAGAGTTAATAAATCAGTACAAAATACATAAATAGATTAATAAATTAGATAAATCTATAAAAATTTTAGTCTGGATTGCTTGAACCACCAAACAGACAGTTCTTATTTGTTTGATTGCTTCCATGTTGATTGGAATTTTCTCTGTTCAATTCAATAACTGTCAGAAGACTGAATGCACAGACAGTCCCTCTGGAGAACCTGAGTTTAACTGCCTTTCTTCTGACAGTTATATGTGAGAGTGTAGTATAAATATCTCTTCTATAAATAGGGCCAGTTAAAGACAGCCGGTTTCATAGACCCTGAAAACACTAATACACTCTGCTCTTTGTCTTCTGGCAGTGTTTGGATTCAGACCATTGTGTTCTAGTGAAAGATTGTATCTTTGGGTTCAGAACAACTTCCAGTAAAAATGCTGTATAATCTGTTGAAGTAGTTCCGACACTTAAACACTCAAAATACTGTGTCCTACATATCTGATCCTTTTCACTATGCCAACTGGGAGGAAAGGAAAAGTTTGTTTCTCTAGAACACTATGCGTCCACATGGTAACTCAAGTGATTTGACTATGTGCCATAAACTTTATGAACATACTACTATTATTGTCATTGTGAAAACAATTGTACGTTTAAACACCCTGTGACTGTGTTCTGGATGTTAAAGGAATAGATCACCCCAAAATGAAGATTCTGTCATTGTATACTTAACCTCATGATTTTCCAAGGCCTTATTCATTCTTCCATGGAACACAGAAGATGACATACATTTATGATGAATGACTGAAGATTTTAACCTTCAAAAAGCAGCATAAGAGTATCATGAAAATATTTAAGCAATAAGGTAAGAGAGGCTGTGCTGTATCATGAATAAGTCACAGCTGAAGGGCGTTGTCCGCTTCGCATCGTGCCTGCAACCCATTCAGTCCTGACTTATTCACAATTACAGCACTAGCCTCGAGTACCTTATTGCTTTTATAAAACGGTTACCACACAATACAAATATTAAAGCCAAAAATATGTAACAATGCATCTTTCATGAAGTAAACTTTCAATAAAAGCCTTCCTTCTGCCGGAAAAAAATATTCCCTGACCGTGAACAGCAAGAGAAGTTACATTATTACGCCATTAGATGGCGGCAAAGACTGTCTTTACGAGTGTGTCAGTCAGTAGCGAAGAAAATACTGAGTTGTTTTGAAAACGGAACAAGACGCATCTGACAAATGCTTTGACTAGCGCTGTCAGTCATGGGAAAACCCCTTAAATGTTAAAAGGGCAAGATGATACATCAGACATTTAAACAGATCATTTATTATGAACATAGGACTGACCTGAAGGAAAATGCTAAATCTGAATGCAGGTAATAAACTCGCTCACTCAATCTTTTTCTCACAACACTCTTCTACATAACACAGTAGGCTAAGCTTCAATGAACAATATCAGTTGAGTATATACAGTTTACGTTGCTAAGACTGGTTGCTAAGGGTGTGGTGAAGTGATACACAGAACCGTCGGGTTTATCGTGAATAAAACACAGCTATTGACCAATCAGAATCAAGGACAGGAACTAACCCTTTTATAAAATAACAGTAGTCCATACCACCTGTGTGCTATTCCAATCTTCTGAAGCTATACAGTAGCATTGTGTGATGAACAATATGAAATTTTCTTCCAGTCCAAATCATTCAGATCAGTTTAATAAACTCTATCAACAAATTCATAGAAAAGAACCGACTAAAATTAACAATTTTTTCATCAATCGTACATCACTACTTTTTATGAACATGCTAAGAAAAGCTATGAGGATGTCAATATTTTCAGTTAATAATGACTTAAAAAAAAACGATATTTAAGAATACAGTATATGGAGCATGTTTATGGTGCTTGTTTTATGTTATCATTTTGAGACAGCCCCAGCCCGCATTCACTTTAAAAGTGTGAGCATAATGTTTGTCAAAAAATTCCCCTTTTGTGTTCTATGGAAGAACTTACAGGTTTGGAATGACATGATGGTGCGTAATGACAGAATTTTTGAGTGAACCATTTCTTTAAGATTACATAAAGATTCATAAAATGTTTCTGTGTTCTGCAAGTAAAGGCTAAACTGTGTTATTTTATGCCCAGCAGGCTTCTTCTGCCCTGTAGTGCAAACTGCTCATGTCCCAGCAGCACCTTTAACCCAGTATGTGGGGAAAACAACATTGAGTTCATCTCACCCTGCCATGCTGGGTGCAAAAACTTCACCATGGATCCCAAGAATCCATACAGAGTCCAGGTAAATAAATAAATCTGACAAAACAGAACATATTTCATGTCATAAAATCGCCATCTCAAGTTCTAGCAGGGTCACTGCATGCATAGATCTATCCATTTAGACCTTTATTTAGCTCATTACTGAAGCTGGATAGCAGCTCATTATGAGCCTCTGCTGTACCAGCGACACTGAGCAAATGACCAGTCATGGTCTGTTAGCGATCAATGGGTTGAGTCCAATCAATCGCTAATTAGTAATACTTCCTGGAGGAAGTGCTTTAGGGACTCAGAACAACTTTGGAGTGTTAAAGCTTCTGTATAATTGCCCAGCAAGAGACTAACAGGAGCAGCTGATGATGAATTATTCTGTGTGACACATCACATATCATACCAAGAAGCAATTATAGTAAGAAATAGACTTTGTTCTGGACTCCCATGCTGGTTGAATTTGATCAACACATTCAATGGAAGACACTATGTCATTAGAAGTCAATGGAGCACAAGAAAACATTATAAAATAAGTGTTAGTATCAGTGGCATCTAATGAAACACTTTTAATTGTTGTTCTCTTTAGAATTATAGTATCCTTATAGCAATCACTTGTAATTATGTTTGTAATGAAGATACACAGTAATGCAGGGGTTCTCAACTGGTTTTGCTAACACAAACTGTTCCATACAAATTAAAAAATTTATGATAAACCTATATGTATACAGATATGCGCAGTTAAAATTATTTCAATTAGTTTAATTTAATTTTATTATTTATTTTATTTTTTCTTTCCTGTTGTATGTGACTTTATCAGAACAGATCTGCGGACAATTTTTGTGTTTCAACTAGGGAGAGAAATAATTGGGTTGACCAATATTTTTCACTTAATCAGGTTGAGAAACACAGCACTCATGTTCATACTGACAAACCGTATCATAATAACATTCACTGCCTCTTTGCACACAGATTTTTAGTAACTGCCAGTGTATTCCTGCTATGGGCACCGCCAAGCCTGGCCCTTGTGCCAACGCCTGCCCTCACTATCTCCTGCCCGTAATGCTACTCATGTCTCTGGCTGGACTTATTGCCAGCCTAACTCACAACCCTATCTACATGATGGTGCTGAGGTGAGAAACACAACATTGCATTCAGTGCGAGAACTTACAATGTTATTGTATTTTATTTTATCTCATCGTCATATTTCACTTCTTTACTTATAGGACAGTTCCTCCAGAAGAGAAGTCGTTTGCCATAGGGGTTCAGTTTCTGCTTCTGAGGGTTCTGAGTAAGTAAATTACCAAAATGTGACCCTGGACCACAAAAACCAGTCACAAGTCGCACGGGTATATTTGTAGCAATAGCCAACAATACATTGTATGGGTCAAAATTATAGATTTTTCTTTTATGCCAGAAATCATTAGGATATTAAGTAAAGCTAATGTTCCAGGAGGATATTTTGTAAATTTACTACCGTAATTATATCAAAAAATTATTTTTCTGAGTGGATATGCATTGCTAAGGACTTCATTTAGACAACTTTAAAGGTGATTTTCTCAATATTTAGATTTTTTTGCACCCTCAGATTCCAGATTTTCAAATAATTATATCTCGGCCTCAATTTCAATTTTACAAAATTGACTCTTATGACTGGTATTGTGGTCCAGGGTCAAAAATACATTTTTACTTTTATTTATTTAAATGTTCTCATGAGTTTTCTTTTCCTTGAGATTTTTCCTCAAAACAAAATAATTGATAATTCACAGAGAGAAAGTGGAAAGGATAAATCACCATTTAAATGATTCTAACATGAGGACACTTTCTTGAAAAAAAAAAAAAAAAAAAATTGCTGTCTAAATTGTGCAAGTGCTATTGCAATACTGTAAGTACTATACGCCCCCTTGTGGTGATATAACGACATAGCTACTGTATAAGGGGTACCAATTACAATGCATAGCACAACAAAATTATTACAAACTATCTATGCTGATTTAGTATTTTAGTGCATAGAAATATATATTTATTTAAATTTGTAGTAAAATTATTTATTTTTTTAGCCTGGCTGCCAGCTCCGGCTCTGTTCGGGATGACCATAGACTCCACATGTATTTGGTGGAAAACGGCTTGTGGAAAAAAGCAAGGATGTGGTTACTATGACAACAACCTTCTTAGAAACAGGTAAGGATATGTTCTCTTTTGATCTAAATACATTATAAAGGTACATTTGTGTCAAAACTTCTAGATTTTGAATTTAGTAAGCTTAAACACACATACTTCCGCATGTATTCAGCAACACAAGACTAAAAATGGAAATTAAGTGATGCTAATTAGTGTTAATTGACTAATTACTAGTGCTGATGGTGATCATGATGACTTGTTGCAGGTATCTAGGGCTTCAGGTGGGCTATAAGACGTTAGGCATTGCACTCCTGGCATTTATTGGCTGGAAAATGCACCGGACCAGAGAATACAGCTTAGAGAAAAGGCCAGAGGGACCCCTGTGATGCCTCAACTCTGCTTAGCCTATTGGATCTCACTTTTGAGTACTTTCTCAGAGAGTTGAGCCCCTGGATATTTCTCCTTCCAACACCTGACTGAAAATCTGATTAATTCAGTTTGGATATTTCTCAAGTTGTACACTTAGTAGCCGCTTGAGTATTTATTCCCCCCTGCTGCAAGGAGGGTCATAACTGGACAGATTCAGGGACTTTTCACCTCTGCAGTTATTTTGGTATTAATAAATATGTATAGTAACTCAAAACAATTCATCATAATCTTTGGTTAATATGCAACTGAATCATGATTCAAAATGATTGAAAATTGCATTGTTATTTTTTCCCCACCATATATCTTCGGTTCTATTTGAAGACTATGTGAAGGATGTGGAATGCTCTGTATCCCCAAGTGCACACAGATACACAAGTGTATCGAATATCAAACTATGTGTGACTTGAGGTGTGTAGCTTCAAATAACGATAGTAGCCTGAGAACATTTAAAATGTTACTTTCAAATGTGAAGACGTTTTAAAAATAGGCATTAAGATGTTTGTAAAATATATTTTTATACCTGATATTGCTGTTTTATTATAATCTTTGTTCGTATTGTTTTGCTACGGTTCTTAATACAAATGACAAAATGCTTTTCTGTAATGAATCGTGACTTTCTGATAAGCTTTTTATTATGCAATATGTAACATTTATTTACCAATGTATAAGTTATTTCAAATATAAAATTTGTTCACAAATTGTTGCTCTTTTTTTTTTTTTTTTTTACATTTTGCTGTTTGCCTGTTTATGAAAGCCCATTTCTTCCACAAAAGAAAAAAAAAATCATGATTTAGTGAATGATAAACATAATTTTATTCATTTTATTTTAAATTATTACATAAAATGACAAACAAAATCAAGTTTTAAAAAAAAAATCTAATAATTATGATTATCTTTGTCATAATTGTGACTTTTTATATCATAATTATGCCTGAATATCTCATAAATTCAAACTTTTTATCTCATAATTACAACTGTTTTTGTCAAGAAAATCATAATTGTGATTTAGCTGGGGGTTAAGTTGCCAAATATGTTCAATATAATAATATACTGTATAATATACATAATTTTATTAATTTTATTTTAAATTATTGCATAAAATGACAAACAAAATCAAGTTTTTTCTTTTTAAAAAATCTAATAATTATGATTTATCTCAGTTTCAATTTGTAAATATAACTTTTTGTCATAATTTTGACCTTTTGTTTCATAATGTTTTAGTATCTCATCATTTCTACTTTTTGTCATAAGTATGACTTTTTATATCATAATTATGGCTGAATATCTCATAAATTCAAATTTTTATCTCATAATTACAACTGTTTATGTCAAGAAAGTCATAATTATGATTTAGCTGGGGGTTAAGTTGCCAAATATGTTCAATATAATAATATACTGTATAATATACATAATGTTATTCATTTTATTTTAAATTATTGCATAAAATGACAAACAAAATCGAGTTTTTTTTTTTTTTAAATCTAATAATTATGATTTATCTCAGTTTCAATTTGTAAAGATGACTTTTTGTCATAATTTTGACCTTTTGTCTCATAATGGGTTAGTATCTCATAATTTCTACTTTTTGTCATAAGTATGACTTTTTATATCATAATTATGCCTGAATATCTCATAAATTCAACTTTTTATCTCATAATTACAACTGTTTATGTCAAGAAAGTCATAATTATGATTTAGCTGAGGGTTAAGTTGCCAAATATGTTCAATATAATAATATACTGTATAATATACATAATTTTATTAATTTTATTTTAAATTATTGCATAAAATGACAAACAAAATCAAGTTTTTTTTTATTTTTAAAAAAATCTAATAATTATGTTTCAATTTGTAAATATTACTTTTTGTCATAATTTTGACCTTTTGTGTCATAATGTCTTAGTATCTCATAATTTCTATTTTTTGTCATAATTATGCCTGAATATCTCATAAATTCAACTTTTATCTCATAATTACAACTGTTAATCAAAGTCATAATTATGATTTAGCTGGGGATTAAGTTGTCAAATATGTTCAATATAATAATATACTGTATAACATACACTTGATATCTTTTAGCATTATCATTCATATTTTTAAAGTTATTTATGTAAAGTTGTGTAAACAAATTAACCAAACACTCATATTGTTTTCTTTAAAGGGAACAAAAATTATGTCACTTAGTTATTAATAATGCTTAGTTATTTTTGTCTGCTTTAGTGTACTCACACAACTGGGAATTACTGATCACACAAGCAGGCTTTAGATTAGCAGCTCTACTGGCATCACCCAATCAACAAACAAATCAAGCAGTGTCAAAAGTATGACAGTATTTTTTTAAACCATAAATCAATGTATAATCAAAAGTATGTTATGAAAGGAAAGACTCTGTTTACTGTGGGCGATACAGCATGACGTCATGTTATGTGGGTTGATACAGCATGACGTCACGTTCTGTGGGTTGATGATACAGCATTACGTCGTGTATGTGTGAGGGAGAGAGAGGTGAGGCCGCGCATGCGCAGCAGTTATTAAGCCTGACAGCCGATCCAGTGCAGCATTCCCGTTTCCAAACGCACAGGAGCGCCGTTTTTTCCATCGCGCTGCCCCATCCAGACATTTACACCGGTGGGAACACGCTGTTAAAAAACAAGCCCTCAAACATGTCTGTGGGAAATGACTTTGGAAACCCTTTAAGGAAATTCAAACTCGTCTTTCTTGGAGAGCAAAGCGGTGAGTGTCATATTGGAATTTCCTAGGGAAGTTTCAATAATACGCTTTATTATTGATTATTTACAGGGGTCTATATACACCTGCTTGACTTCAACATGATGGTCATGATGATGAAATTTTATTATACATCAAATTCATAAGCCACTGGATCTACTGTGGCATGTTATTTTAATCTGTTATGAAATTTACATATTTAATTTAAAGTTTATGTTTTCCCTAGAAATAATCACTCTGTTTATCCATTCTGTGCTTTTTGTATTTATTTACTTCAGATATGTATTTCTGAACTGGCAAGTGTGTCACTTATTAAGATTTAAGTATCAGTTCAACTGATTATCAAGTTTTAAAGCTGTTTAATTCATTTTAATTAGGCCAACATAATATTGCTTTAATGCTTTTATGTATGAAACTATAAAATATTTATGCAAAATAGCTGCATTTTGTGAATTTAATACAATGATGGGCTATGTACTGCAGTCATATATCTAAAGTCTAGTGTTTTTTTTTTTTTTTATGTGCAATTAGGATGGTATAAAAGTTTCATAAAGGCCCATCTGGATGCATTTGCAGATTTCAGTGTTGTGTAAAATTTAGCCGGAGTACTTGCAGAACAGAATGAATTAATAAATAAATAATCTGGATGTTGAGACACACCCAGTGTGTGCCATTGAGAGAACTTATGTAGCTGCAGCCTGCCGACTCTGCCTGGTATTGTTTCTCTATGATGACAGTGATGACTAGGTCAGTTATCCATTGATATGGATGAATGAGTCTAAGCAAATGTGAGTAGGTAAGTTAATGTTTAGCAGGGCAACTCAGCTCTGATTTCCCTGGCATTCTGCCCCCTGTCGTCATTAAACCTCCTACCAGATGAATTAAGCCTCCAGAATGTCTTAGCTGTCCTCAGATCTGTGGGACTTAAGTCTGAGATTGTGCTGCGGAGTGTATGATTCACACTGTGAGAGTAAACAATGGATGCTGCCATGGTACAGAGGCACTGCTTCTCTCCAGGGATTCTGATCCCAGCTTTATTTTGTTGTCTCTCTCTGAAGCCTTTCAGAGATGTTGTGAAGTAGCTAAAAGACCCTCCTCACAGCTTTTGTGGATTTCTCTGGGTGGTGTTGATCCATGCAGAATGTGTATCAGCTTGTGGATCTTTTCCAGTAGTTACTTCCATAAACTCTCAACTTGTTAGGCTCCTGCAGCAGACATTTCCTCCCTGCAAAGAATCCCACAGTTTTTTGTTTTTATTTTTTATTTATTATTATTTCAATAAAATAAGAGACAAGTGAGAGGCCTTATACATATATAATATTGCATTTTTTCCCCTATTTGAATATATTTTAAAATGTAATTTATTCCTGTGATGGCAAAGCTGAATTTTTAGGAGGCTTTATCCCAGTCTTCAGTTTCACATAATCCTGATTGATGATTTCTGAATTTCTGATTTCATTATATATATATATATATATAAGGTAACCATAATACTTTTTTTTTCTAAACTCTTTGATGAATAAAAAGATTAAAAGATCGGCATTTATTATTATGTCTTTACTGTCACTTTTGATCAATTTAATGCATCTTTGCTGAATAAATGTTTTTTTTTTTTTTTTTTTTTTAAATTACCCCATAACTTTTGAACGGTAGTGTATTTGTTTATGCTTTCTTTTTCTAATTCAATTAATCTGTTGTAGTAGATTCAGAAGAGTTTGGATTCACTGGCAAAATCTCTATAAAACCTTTAGTCTGTCAATCATGACATGCTTAAACACAATGCTTTTTAAAACAGGTGATGTGCTGGCTTATTGTTAGAGGCATCCAGTTATTGAAAGCCAGCAAGACAGCTGCAATTACTGCAGAAAGGCTTTAATGTGCTGCCTGTGACTTAAGGGAGAGATAAGCTGAGAGGATTCGTATTGACCAGCACAGACAGTGAAGTGTTTGTTATCCTGTGTCACTGATAAGAACAGTAAACTATAGTCACAGTGTACCGCTTGTTGTATCAGTCAATGTCAGCACTGGTTAATAAATTATCAAATTATTGCAGTCTCTGATTGTAACTTCTGCCAGTAAACACACTGTCAAATATGCATGTTGCTGACGTTGAGGATGGACAGCAATGTTTCATTCCACATGTTCTTTCTCTCTGCCTCTTATTTCCTTTAGAGACACTTAATGCAACCATTTGTAGAGCAATTTGAGACATGGTATTGATTTTTCTCTTCAGCTCTTCTTTATGGCCCTTTTTTGCCCTTTCTATGTACATCAGCACACACTTGAACAAAGATAAGAAAAGTCCTCATTAGAATGCTAATGCATAATTGAAACATACACCAAACATTAATGCAACCCACTGAACAACCTAGTTGAAACATGTTCAGTATGTGCTACTTTAAAATGATTCTTTATATGGTTTTAAAAAACAAAACAAAACATTCTTTAAAATGTTTTGTGTTCCATAGAAGGAAGAAGGTCTTTTAGGTTTGGAATAAAATGAGGTTGAGTAAATGATGCCAGAATTTATTTTTTATCTATTTATTTATTTATTCATTTTTTGTGAACATTCTTTTATAGGAATCTCTTGATTTAGTTTAATTTTGAATTTTAAAAATATTTTTTAAAAAATGATGAAAAGATGATGAAATACTTGAAGACTTCAGATGCAAAAGCCTTAAAGTGCCATCTGAAATTTTCTTCTAAAATAAGCATTTTTATCAAGCTCGTATGTTTAGGTTCAGTAATTTCACTTTAATGGCAATTAATAGGTCATTTTCATTGCCATTAAAGTGAAATAACTGAACATAAACATATGAGCTTGATAAAAATGCTCATTTTAGAAGAAAATTTCAGATGGCACTTAGAGGCTTTTGCATCTGAAGTCTTCTCTTATTTCATTCCTTCGGTTTCAAACCTGTATCTTATTATATTTTTCTGTGGAACATACATAGTGGTGTATTAGAGGTAAAAAATTATATAAATACTGTTCGTTTTCTTGCACAAACCAATCGTTTCGTGTCTTAGGACATCAATGTGCCGTCACGAGCCGCAGGGTTTAATTTGGATTTGTCTGTGCATGTTTATTGACTCTTATAAATTGTGTGACCATTGACTCGCATTATAAGACTGACAGACGGCAACGGTTCGAGTTAAAAATCATCATTTGTGTTCTACTGAAGAAACAAAGTCACCTACATCTTGGATGCCCTGGGGGTAAGCAGATAAACATCAAATTTTCATTTTTGGGTGAACTATCCCTTTAAAAGTTGCTCGAACAAATGATACTATGGCGCCACATAAGAGGTTAACATAGGAAAAGGAACCATACAAGTAGTCCATATTACTATTGCAATATATTCCAAGTCTTCTGATAGCTTTGGGTCTGGAACAAAGCATACATTTAAGCACTATTCACTGATATTCTTCATCTCCACTGCAGCTTTTGAATCAAAAATGGCTCCAAAAATTCAAAACTAGAAGAACATATTTGCATATCACTGTGCAGTAGACCAATTCCCTGGGGTCTGATCCCAGTGCACACAAACACTGCGTGTTGAATGCTATTGAATGCACATTTCACCTATCTGTCAAATGTGTGCAAACATATACATTTCTTTGAGTGTTAATGTGTTCAGGCTCAAGACTTCCAGTGTCAGCATAGTTCTTAATCACCCCACACATTGCAAATGCATAGTAATTACCAGCAATCAGTGCTTGAAATATACGCTAGTCCTATCTGCACTTTGAGAGGCCAGTTTGCACGGACAGCATTTTGTTAAGCAGGTGTGGGTAATTACCTGATTGAGATATTAAAAGTAAAGGGGAAGTTACATTTGGAATGTGGATAGATGCAATATGGAAACAGAGATAGCGGAGAAGTATAGGGACTGCATATGAATGAAGATAATCCAAAGTGTGGAAAGGAGAACGCTGGCGCTCATATACCTCATTTAAATGGCTCCAGATTGGGGGAGGCTTTGCGAGAAGAAGCTGTCCAGGGTGCTGAATACCCCCCCAAACCCCTGCCCCCCCCTTCATCCTAACCCCTTCCGCAGGACATATGATGCTGGTCTGACTTTAGGTTCCTGGCTGGGGTTTATTGAAAAAGTAGGGATCTGAAAACGTTTCCAGTCAGTATAAGGAAGATAGTGGAGCGTTATCACTCTGCAGCACACACCACACCACTTCTGCAACCTTTCATGTCTCATTTCTTAATGTCCTTCTACCTGGTTCCAGACATATTTAATCTGGGCAAATGCAGCTAGTTTGACTGGCTCCATGTTGGCTCTGTTTCCTCACTTGCAGCACACTGAATATAATTGCAGTCGTGAATCCTGGCTGATCAGAGGCCATTATTTATTAATGGCAAGGACTGGGCTGAGGGAAGCTGGAAAGGCAGAAAAAAAAAAAAAAAAACTAGTGACGAGTCACCATGTTCCAGCCCACAGAGCTCTGATACAGCCGTCTGGAGGAGTGTCATGTGGGAGTTCTGTATTTTGTTGGTGGCGTTAAGAATCCCAGTGGTGCTCGTTGTCTTTACACACTGGAGTCTGGAAGCCTTTACAACCCATTGAGTTGCTCTGAAAGATTTGAACAGCAAGAACGCAATCTGAACCGACTGCTTCCGTAATTAAGCTGTGTGTAAAATAAATAAAAAAGTGTAAAACACAGATAAGTTCTACAAACTCAAAAAAATTGAGGCAACTGATTGCCTCTATTTTTGTAAGTTTGCAAACTTAAATATAATCAGTAAGGATAGCTAGTTTTTTGAATAACTGTAAATTACAAATAAACATTAATTTTAACCAAAATATATATTTAGTGTTTTGTTTATCTTAATTTAAGTTTTAAGTATTTTTATAATTACAACAAAAAAATAAATACTAATACTACTTAATGTTGGTTCAAATAAACGCAAGATAGTCAAAAACAAATGAAATTGTTACAAGTTGTAAATAATGCTTCTATTTTGCATTTTTACAATTTTATGTAAAAAAAAACTATAAAGGTATTAATACAAATTAAATTATAAGCACAACCATTTGAATGTAAAAATTCTAAAATTGTATTTACATTTATTTCCAGGTTTTAATTCTATTTTTTTTTTTTTTTTTCAAATATGAAAATAAATAAATATTTGGTAAGATTTGTTTAATATTTTTGAAAGAAGTCTCTTATTATCAAGGCTGTTTATTTGTTAATTTGCTATTTTGTGAAACATTTTTACAGATGATTTGGTGATGATTTGATTTGGTGATTAATATGCTGATTTGGTGCTCAATAAACATTTCTTAAATAATAGGGAGAGAGGTAAAAGTATTAAAGTGTTAGTTCACCCAAAAATTAAAATTACTCATCCTCATGTTGTTCCAAACCCGTAAGACTTTTGTTCATCATCGGAACACAAATTAAGATATTTTTGATGAAATCTGAGAGCTTTCTGTCTTTCCATAGACAGCTACACAACTACCAATGTGATGCTTCAAAAAGTTCATAAAGAGATCATAAAACTAATCCGTATGAATTGAGCGGTTTAGTCCAAATTTTCTGAAGAGACCCGATCACTTTATATGATGAACAGATTGAATTTAGGCTTATATTCACATATAAACATTGATCAACTCATCAGTTGTGGTAAACAGAAGCTCAGACATGTTTGCTTGACGTGCGAGAACCAATAAGGTTCATTCTCGTGTGTTACGCAGCACGTTTGAGCTTCCAAAAATGGTTTGTTCTTGTGCATCAAGGAGGTTCATTTGAGCTTCTGTTTGTGGTCGCTGATCAATCTGTTCATCATATAAAGTGACAGAGTCTCTTCAGAAAATTTGGACTAAATCACTCAATTCATATGGATTGGTTTTACGATCTTTACGAGTCAATTTGGTAGTGTAGCTGTCTATGGAGGGACAGAAATCTCTCAGATTTCATTAAAAAGATCTTCATTTGTGTTCCGAAGTTGAACAAAAGTCTTACGGGTTTGGAAAGACATGAGGGTGAGTAATTAATGGCAGAATTTTCATTTTTGGGTGAACTAGCTCCTTAAAGTATTGAATCAGTGCAGAATGAATTTGTCTATTTCCTCCTAATTGGCCATCCTCTGTTTTTTCTGGTGTGGACATTGGGGAATTAGCATATTTGGCTAAATACCTTTTGGGTATTGAATTAAGTCGGCGAGTGTGATTTTGTAATTTGGCGGTCTGTGAAGTCTGTGCACATCAAGGAAGCGATCTCCCGCCAACTTCCTGTCTCAGAATAATGAAACAGGCTATTGTGAGAGTGTCTCGCACCGATTACTTTCATTTACTCATAGTTGCCTAACCAGCAAGCAGCCTTCGGTTGAATATCCCACATATCTCATCCATCCAAAATATCAGCTGTTTGTTTTACTTCTAATTGGTTTGGATCATTAGTCAGCACACAGTGAAGTTGATTGGCTTCAGCTGAATAAAGTACATGATGTTAAAATGTTGCCCACATAACTTTGCTGACTCACTGAGCCAATAACTCAGGCTTGGATCTGCTCATAGTCACCCTCAGAGAGCAAGCAAATTCGTCAATCAGCATGTCTCCAGGCAACAGTGTTCAGAGAAAATGAAACCAGTACTGCTGTACACTCACACAGCAGGTCAGGGTTAGCTTACCACGAGAAGTCTAATTTATTCTCTGTGTTGATTCACTGTGACGTTTGCTCAAGATAAGATAATCGCAGAGAATTTAACCTAACTCTCCTGAATTTCCTTGTCACTTGATTGTACCTGTTCCTTATTTGTGATGAAGGCATCATATAATCAAAATCAGCTTCTTCTTTGTTCATCTGTGCTTGTTTAACACCATTCAAACTAGTGCACATAACCAGTTTTTTGATGTCAGAACTTCTGGTCCAGAGTACAGTACAGCCCCTTAGATTAAATCTTTGCATTATATACCAAATTGACAGTTAGTACATTTATCTCAGGGTTTGTTTTCCCTGTTGAAAAAAAAAACAGCCTATGCTGGTTAGGTATGTTTTGAAGCATAGCAGCCGGTTTAAGCTGGTCCTTAGTTGGTCCTTAGCTGGTTTAAGCTGGTTTAAGCTGGTCCTGCGCTGGTTATAAGCTGGTCCTGAGCTGGGGCTAGTTGCTTAGGACCAGTTTAGGACCAGCTTAAACCAGCTAAGGACCAACTAAGGACCAGCTTAAACCGGCTGCTATGCTTCAAAACATACCTTACCAGCATAAACAGTTTTTTTCAACAGGGTTGCATGATAGAATAGTTTAAAACTTCCCTTGTTGCCCATTTCTGTTTAAATGTCATGATAATCTTAAAAGTGTTTGACTCTAGATTTAAAAGGACATCTTTTGAATGGATTTTGAATCTCATCTGATTATTTCCACTTTATATCCAAACTGTATCTTTGTGTTAGTTTTCCCCATCCCCCGTGAGAGCTCTTAATGAGTTGTGGTAACAACTAAAAACCTATACAGTACACTACCATTCAAAGTTTGGGCTCAGTAAGATTTTTTTTTTTCTCCCCAGAACATTAATTCTTTTACTCCACAAGCATCTTGCATCAATCAAAAGAAACAGTAGACATTTATAATGTTACAAAGATTTCTTTTCAAATAAATGCTGTTCTTTGGGGCTTTCCATTCATTAAAGAATCATGAAAAAATTTACTGTTTTACAGTTTTCAGAAAAAATATTAAGCACCAAAATGTTTCTTAAGTACGGAAGAGGATTAGGGCCAAGCAATAATAAAAAAATAAAACCATCTCGAGATTAAAGTTGTTAAATTTCAAGAAAAAACTCTTTAAATTTTGAGAAAAAAAGTCGAAATAAAATGTTGAGAATAAACTCATTAAATTACGAGAAAAAATTTTAAATTACGAGAAAAAAATCGTTACATTTCGAGAAAAAAGTCGAGATAAAATGTTGACTTTATTCTCAACGTTTTATCTTGAAATTTAACGATTTTTTTCTCATAATTTAACGAGTTTATTCTCGACATTTTATCTTGACTTTTTTCTCAAAATTTACCGACTTTTTTTCTCATAATTTAACGAATTTGTTCTCATAATCTAACGACTTTTTTCTCGTAATTTAATGACTTTATTCTCAACATTTTATCTCGACTTTTTTCTCGAAATTTAACATTTTTCTCATAATTTAACGAATTTGTTCTCGTAATTTAATGACTTTATTCTCAACATTTTATCTTGACTTTTTTCTCGAAATTTAACGAGTTTATTCTCAGAATTTCATCTTGACTTTTTTCTTGAAATTTAACGAGTTTTTTCTCGTAATTTAATGACTTTATTCTCAACATTTTATCTCGACTTTTTTTCTCAAAATTTACCGACTTTTTTCTCATAATTTAATGAATTTGTTCTCATAATCTAATGACTTTTTTCTCGTAATTTAATGACTTTAATCTCAACATTTTATCTCGACTTTTTTCTCGAAATTTAACTACATTTTTCTCATAATTTATCGAATTTGTTCTCGTAATTTAATGACTTTATTCTCAACATTTTATCTCGACTTTTTTCTCGAAATTTAACGAGTTTATTCTCAACATTTTCTCAACTTTTTTTCTTGAAATTTAACAAGTTTTTTCTCGTAATTTAATGACTTTATTCTCAACATTTTATCTCGACTTTTTTTCTCGAAATTTACCGACTTTTTTTCTCATAATTTAACGAATTTGTTCTCATAATCTAACGACTTTTTTCTCGTAATTTAATGACTTTATTCTCAACATTTTATCTCGACCTTTTTCTCGTAATTTAACGAGTTTATTCTCAACATTTTATCTCAACTTTTTTCTTGAAATTTAACGAGTTTTTTCTCGAAATTTAACAACTTTAATCTCAAGATGTTTTTTTTTTTATTATTATTGCTTGGCCCTAATTCTCTTCCGTACTTAAGCACCAAATCAGCATATTAGAATGATTTCTGAAGGACCATGTGACACTAAAGACTGGAGTAATGATGCTGAAAGTTCAGCGTTGCCATCAAACAGCAATAAATTAAATTTTAAATGTACTATCTTTACTATATTTTGCAACCTTGGTAAGCATAAGAGACTTCTTTTGAAAACATAAAAAAAAACTTACTGACCTCAAACTTTGAAGGGTAGTGTTTAATGTTTTTTTTTAAACCATTGAGTTAAAGCTGGGATTTTTACGTTAAATCTAAAATAAGTTTTAGGATTTTGAAACAAATTATTAATAAAATAATTTTATTTATTAATATTTATTGGTATTAAATTAGAAAATAACACAAAATAGAAGGGTTTTAAAAATAGTCTCAGATTTTTCACCTCCACTATTTAACTGGCAAAATTTCTCTGGAGATATGATTCTGTCCATCCATCATATCAGATTAAAACCATCTAGCTTTGATTTTATCCAAGAGTAGCACATGCAAGAATGTGATCAAACGCTGTATGATGTGTGTCAGGACCACCATGCATGCAGAGAAGCTAACTTTTCAAAATGAAATCACTTACAACCTTCCATATTCTCACTGAATTTTGATCCTTTTTAGTTTGATTTCCTCATATCTTTGATTTTTTTTGCATCTTCTCAACCCCATGCACAACTGGAAAGCTCTCTAATTATAAATCACCCCTTGGTGATGGGTTAGCTGTACCAGTACCACCCCTGCAAGCCTCTCTCTCTCTCTCACACACAGCACTCTCTTTAATGTTCATAGATGCCCTCTTGCATCTTAATGAGATTCACAAGCAAGTTTTCTTTGTCTCATCTGCTCTCTTTCCATCTCTCTCTGTTACTCATTGTTTCCTCTGTCTTTTCTTTGCTCTTTTCCTCGATTCTCTTTTCTCTACCCCCCAACCTCTTCCCATCCTGGCTCATTTTGTTATTTTATATTCTATATCATTTGAGCAAAATGGCCTCCAGAAGTCTTCCTTTTTCCCTGACTCATTTTTTATGTCTGTCTAGGATCAATATGGCTTTCATTAGGTGCCTGTGAGACACTTGTATTCAGCTGAATCTGATAATGCATTATAAACTTAAATTATGGCTTGTGTACATTTTGTAGTATAATAGCATCCAATCAATGAGCCGCACTGGCCCTCAGTCATCCTCCGGTTGAAACTGCATGGTTTACATTATTTTATAATGTCAAACCTTTGTGAAAACGTTCCAGCTGAAATTAGTCAGTGTAAAATATCTTTAAACATTAATGGCAATGGTAACATTTTTATTTTTATATAATAATAGAGTATGATAATATCTTATATATTTGTATTAACTTTTATTTTTTATATAATAGTTTACATTTTAATATTTTTGAGGGGGAAAAACAGGCTGCATTCCACTTGAAACTATATGGAATGGGAGAATGTGTAGCACAAAATATGGCTGCAGTAGGAATGTAAGTGCCCCCTTGAGCTAAAGAAGCAAACTTGAATTACTTTTATTGCGGATTTGAAATGTATTATTGAAATATAATTTTTAGAGATTTCAATAGCTGTTCAGGGCATTAAAATTTGCCTTAAAGGGACTTTGATTCCACACAGATGTTTGAGTTATTTTAACTAATTTAATTTAACATCAATGTTCTTATAGTACTACAGCAAAGAGCCATAAATGCAGCACAGAAAAAAGAGAGGAAAACCAAAGGCCTTTTTTTATTTTGCCACATAAAAAATAATCTTAAATGGAATGCATTAAAGTCTATTTCACGGAACTGTACCCTCCCATGTTTTTATCCTTGATAAGGTCAGCTTGACCTCTAGCACATTTCTTTGCTTCTCTAGTCAACGCTCAGAGTGAAAACAATAATTTATGTTTCAAAGAACAGGCAAGCACTAAGTAGAGGCGAGGTGCTCCGTAAATTTATGATTACTGGTTTTATTTATAGGATCTTGATGAGTTATCTTACTTGGAAAAATGTCAAGGCATTCAGATGCCTCAGTGGGGTTCTTCATATGTGCAGGATTGATGATGCTGAATGAAAAACGCCATTAGCAACTTCCTCTTCCCAGTATTCCACAGAAAGATGTTTATACACACCTGTTAGTCAACCTTATCTGGAGATCTGGAATTTACACTCGCCTGATGTAAATGCACTTCTGGAGATCTTCTCCTGCAGCTGGACATTGCAAGGAGAGAATGGCAGTCCTTTAGCTTTTCTTTTCTCATTGGTTGTTGAACCCAAGTTCTGGCACTTAATTTTGCAGATGGCAAATATGCTCAATTAAGTCTTACTTCATTACCATGCATAATGAATAATAATGAGATAGTTAATGAGTTTTGAATGTGCTGCATGTGTGGTGTGATCATGTCCAGAATAAGTCTGAGGTGCTACTGTATTTTCCAGACAATGAATGTAGATGGGGGCAGATGCAATCAAGCTCCAAAAATGATGTAAAAGTATCATCAATATCATCCATTCAACTTGTGTGCTATATATCAAGTCTTCTGAAGCCATATGGATATGAAAAGAGCATCTTGGATATTTTGGTGAGCTTCTCCTTTTGTGCTCATTGGAAAAAAGAAAGTCATACGGATGTGGAATGACATTAGTGTAAGTAAATGATGACCCAGTGTTTTGGTTGGGCTATTCCTTTATAGCCAGTTGCTGATCAAGCCCATTGTGGAGCAGCGTATTGATCCAGAGATTGAGGTCAGGAACTGCATAACCAGGGTGAGGCTTTCTGTGGAGGCATCCTGAGGCTGTAAATTCTGAGGTAAATGTTATGGGCGAGAAGGGGTAGAGGGTGTAGCCTACCTATTGTTTCCTTGCTCTACTGTATCAGTCAAACAGTTTTAGGAAAAATTTGATCTATACTTAATTTAAATATAGAAGAAATACAAATTTACTTTCTTCTTGTTATGTGCTTGAACATACCTTTAAGTGTTTGTTATTTTAGCATTCCCAGTCCACATATGCTGTGATAATCCTAAAACTGTTTTAGGATTATCTATCTATCTATCTATCTATCTATCTATCTATCTATCTATCTATCTATCTATCTATCTATCCATCCATCTATCATCCATCCATCCATCCATCCATCCATCCATCCATCCATCCATCCATCCATCCATCCATCCATCCATCCATCCATCCATCCATCCATCCATCCATCCATCCATCCATCCATCCATCCATCCATCCATCCATCCAGTGCTTCCCTCAGGTTTGAAATATACTTGCGGTGGTAGCCGGGTGAAAAATCCTCCTATTACCCACGGCACAAAAATGGTCTACTACATGTGACAAATAAATAATGTGTGATTTTTAACAGTATTTTTATTTATTGAAATTAATTTTAATTACATATAGCATACTGTTACATTTAATTACATACTAATATTATGTATTATTATGCATTGTACATTTTTCAAAATTACAGCATTTAAATTGTTCTCCTTTTCCTATGTTCTCCTTGCTATGTTATATAGTGTCTCTCTCAGTGAATGGGACACAGATTTTACTAGTAAAATTTAAATAATGAATGATATAAAATAATAAATAATGCTCTTAGTCTTTTCTTCCTGTGGGGGAGACTACAATAAATTACTATGAATTAAATTAAAATCAAATTAAATACAATGTATTGTGTAACCAAAATACCAATAATGCCCAGAAGAAAAACTTAGCATGTGACTTTTAATTATAAACAAGCCCGAAATTCACCGGGACTCTTATTTTGAAATGTTTACACAATTGCAGGCTGATCTTTCAGATTCTTACAATCGTCTAAAACATATTATATAAAGGCCATAAAGTAGACATTGTCATAATTCATCAACTTGAGAAGGTTCCGCGATTTTCATTGATTGAGAATCACTTTGAAGCGCTGTAGAACGTGCAACAGCGCCGCCTTGTGACATTGCAACATGCAACGACGCTCTTTGTGAAAACAGTTCTGACGCACACATAACGAGCAGGTATGAAACGCGTATTTTCCACTAGTTAATTGATCGCGGATGGTTTCATGATCTTGGGCGGATACAAAAGTATACAAGGATAAAAATAATAAAAGCATAAACGTGTCCAAATATACTTGGGCGGCTGTTAATAAACCCTATCTATCTATCTATCTATCTATCTATCTATCTATCTATCTATCTATCTATCTATCTATCTATCTATCTATCTATCTATCTATCTCATTTAAACACCTCAGTCACATCTATCTATCTATCTATCTATCTATCTATCTATCTATCTATCTATCTATCTATCTATCTATCTATCTATCTATCTATCTCTAATCTCATTTAAACACCTCAGTCACATCTATCTATCTCATTTAAACATCTCAGTCACATCTATCTATCTATCTATCTATCTATCTATCTATCTATCTATCTATCTATCTATCTATCTATCTATCTATCTATCTATCTATCTATCTATCTATCTATCTATCTATCTATCTCAGTCACATCTATCTGCCTGTCTATCTATCTATCTCATTTAAACATCTCAGTCACATCTATCTATCTATCTATCTATCTATCTATCTATCTATCTATCTATCTATCTATCTATCTATCTATCTATCTATCTATCTATCTCTAATCTCATTTAAACACCTCAGTCACATCTATCTATCTATCTATCTATCTATCTATCTATCTATCTATCTATCTATCTATCTATCTATCTATATATCTATCTATCTCATTTAAACATCTCAGTCACATCTATCTATCTATCTATCTATCTATCTATCTATCTATCTATCTATCTATCTATCTATCTATCTATCTATCTAATCTCATTTAAACACCTCAGTCACATCTATCTATCTATCTATAATCTCATTTAAACACCTCAGTCACATCTATCTATCTATCTATCTATCTATCTATCTATCTATCTATCTATCTATCTATCTATCTATCTCAGTCACATCTATCTGCCTGTCTATCTATCTATCTATCTATCTATCTATCTATCTATCTATCTATCTACCTATCTATCTCATTTAAACATCTCAGTCACATCTATCTATCTATCTATCTATCTATCTATCTATCTATCTATCTATCTATCTATCTATCTATCTATCTATCTATCTATCTATCTATCTATCTATCTATCTATCTATCTATCTATCTATCTATCTATCTATCTATCTATCTATCTATCTATCTATCTATCTATCTATCTATCACTGTCTATCTATCTATCTATCATTTAAACATCTCAGTCACATCTATCTATCTATCTATCTATTTCTATCTATCTATCTATCTATCTATCTATCTATCTATCTATCTATCTATCTATCTATCTATCTATCTATCTATCTATCTATCTCATTTAAACACCTCAGTCACATCTATCTATCTATCTATCTATCTATCTATCTATCTATCTATATATCTATCTATCTCATTTAAACATCTCAGTCACATCTATCTATCTATCTATCTATCTATCTATCTATCTATCTATCTCTAATCTCATTTAAACACCTCAGTCACATCTATCTATCTATCTATCTATCTATCTATCTATCTATCTATCTATCTATCTATCTATCTATCTATCTATCTATCTATCATCTAAACATCTCAGTCACATCTATCTATCTATCTATCTATCTATCTATCTATCTATCTATCTATCTATCTATCTATCTATCTATATCTATCTCATTTAAACACCTCAGTCACATCTATCTATCTATCTATCTATCTATCTATCTATCTATCTATCTATCTATCTATCTATCTATCTATCTATCTATCTATCTACATCTCAGTCACATCTATCTATCTATCTATCTATCTATCTATCTATCTATCTCATTTAAACATCTCAGTCACATCTATCTATCTATCTATCTATCTATCTATCTATCTATCTATCTATCTATCTATCTAAACACCTCAGTCACATCTATCTATCTATCTATCTATCTATCTATCTATCTATCTATCTATCTATCTATCTATCTATCTATCTCTAATCTCATTTAAACATCTCAGTCACATCTATCTATCTATCTATCTATCTATCTATCTCATTTAAACATCTCAGTCACATCTATCTATCTATCTATCTATCTATCTATCTATCTATCTATCTATCTATCTATCTCGAATCTCATTTAAACACCTCAGTCACATCTATCTATCTATCTATCTATCTATCTATCTATCTATCTATCTATCTATCTATCTCTATCTATCTCATTTAAACACCTCAGTCACATCTATCTATCTATCTATCTATCTATCTATCTATCTATCTATCTATCTATCTATCTATCTATCTATCTCTATCTTAAACATCTCAGTCACATCTATCTATCTATCTATCTATCTATCTATCTATCTATCTATCTATCTATCTATCTATCTATCTATCTATCTATCTATCTATCTATCTATCTATCTATCTATCTATCTATCTATCTATCTATCTATCTATCTATCTATCTATCTATCTCATTTAAACACCTCAGTCAGATATGGATGGATTTATCCTTATAATATATTATAATAGTTAACTGTTTGGGTTGGCCTAAGTAACCTTTATTAAGAAACAAATACTTTTATTTAGCAAAAACTGCTCAAAAGTGACAGTATCTAAATAATTATATTATCTAAATTCTAAATTCTGAATAGTATCTATCTTTTTATCTATCCTCTATCTGTTTAATTTAGATTAAACAGTGTCATCGAAAGTGTTATTTGCTCATAGTGCTTTAGACTTTCTTTTAAATTCTTTTGCAATTCACATCAGCCCTGGTGCAGTGAAGTCAGAAGTCTTTAGGCCTGGAGCAATGCGGTCGGGACTTACATTCAAGCCATGTGACCAACTCCCCCCAAACTCAATGATACATTATGGGGTCAGTCTGTAAGTCCTATCAGGGGCCCTAGAGACACTGCTTGGGTTGTGCTGATAAAGCAGCGCAGTGCTGCTGGACTGTTACTCCCAGCTCACTGCCGGCAATAATTCACCAACCTGCTCCTTAAAATTAAAATGACTGCAAGGGCACAACAGAGTTTTGAGAATTTGTATGTTAGGGAGAAGAACAGAGGGCTAGACCTGTGAATCCTCAGGCATCTGTGTTTGTTATTCCTTTCGAGTCTTTTGTTGTTTATATATAATTTTTTTCAACAGTTAATATCCTTGTGGTGCAAATATATCGCTGTTTGCCAAGTCAAGCCCATTTTATTGTAATAGAGCTCTTACATTTTACTCTGCTGTAGAAAATGAACTTAGAAGGCTTGGTTGGCGAGGTGCCGAGTTTAAAGAGCTATCCCTTCTACAGTACAAAGAGGCTGCAATGTGAAGACTTTAAATGTTTTATCAATACACCTGCATTGTGAAAGTGCTCTCGGCTAATGAATGCATGTGTGCATGCATGTGTTTTTTTTTTTGTGCCACGGGAAGTTAAAAACCACCAGGAGGCTATGATTCACATTGGCTGGATCTAGAGATAACTGTCTTCCTTATTTCACATCTCATTGCTCCTTCCTGCCGTTGTCTCAATGTCTGATGGATTGGAGGAAGCGGCTCCCAGGCAGCTTTGATCTGCTATTGATTGACTCAGCTGCCAAGTAAAGGCCAGTAATTGATCGCAAGCTGTACCTCTCTTTATTTCTTTTATGCCACAGTACTGGTTCTTCTGTCTGAAGACAGACGTGGCGTTGTACGACTCCTTGTACATAGTACCATCAAAATCAGAAGGCACTAATGGCTTTTATATGATTTTGCTGTGTGGTTCTAGAACATCTTAGGTTTTAAATATTTATCATAATATGAGTGTAAAAACATTAATGTTTGATGAACTCTTGTAGTATTACATTTCGATAAAGTCAGCAATAAGTGCTGGAATAAACTGTGTTGATTTAACACTGTGTGGGTTCATCATTTAAGACTGATACGCAAGCATTTATTAAAATCTTTACAGGAAAGCTGGATATTGAAGTGTGCTCAAGCTCATAAATCTCCATCTGCATAATGTAATTGCAGGAATGTACAATATAGGAAGAGGCGAGTGAATTTATGAAACATAATTAAAATGAGCTGCCATATGCCTGTGTTCAAATCAGCGAATGTCGTGGTTCAACCTCTCTTCTTTTTTTTTTTTTAGTGGATGAATACTGAGTGTTTCCATGATGGTCCGAAGATACTGAAAGTATTTTTCAGATCAAGGGTCTTTGAAAGGGGGTGTGTGGTGAAGACTGCAGGGGGTCTGCCAATTATTGTTTGATCTCAAACTAATTTTTGTGAATTTAAATTAACTTTAGATGCTTGCTGCATGTTTATGCTTGTATGTCGGACTGTGTGACTCAATCCAAAATCATATTGATATTTATTTATTTAAAATCTCTCCATGTCAGTTGTTTACATTCTGTTGTTTTTATGGAACCCATTCAATATGACATAATAATAATAGTGTCTGTCTTTGCATTTGCCTTTAAATGTTACACCATAGCACTTTTATTCTGCCCCCCAAAAAAAAGGGAGAGGGTTAGGGTAAGGTGCTTTCAAATGCACATTATAAATGACCCAAACCCACAGCCCTTACGGAGATGGAGTTCATGTGGAGCAGCATTTGCTGTGATCAAAGCCTCTCCAAAACACTGAAAACTCCAGATCATGAGCTGCTCTCGCGTCATGCTTCACTCTGAAACACACTGCGCGTCGGGCTATAGTTTTCTTCTATTGTCCACACATATTCCTGTCGAGAGTCCGCAAACACAGATTGGTGAAGTGGTAGAACGATTGGAACTTGTGTGATATGCATGATCTCTTTTCCGTCCACATTGTCAACCCTGCACTGTTACACAACTGTAAGCTGTTTGGGACTTTTAAATCTAATAACAAATACGTTCTCTCTTGAGATATTTGGAGACAGTTTTATAAGGAGGCAAAGTAATAAGGCAGCATATTAAAAAGATAATAAAACAAAACGGTTTGTAACTGCAGATTTTTGATAGCAAAGTTGACAGAATTTTAGCCATTACAGCCCAGCTCTTGGACAGGCATTGTCAAAATGAGGACTGTTCAGATGGCTGAACAGTATCCCAGAGCTGCTGTCATTGTTGAGGAAAAGTGTCATTTTCCCAGCATGAAGCTCTGTCTCACTCCAGTGAATCCAGCAGGCCGCTGATGTTTAGTTTCTCGTTAATCTGGCTTCTCTAGATCAGCCCTCCATCAGTAAGTCAGCGGGGTTTGTCTTGTGCTCACCTCCTTTGTTTTCTTTCCCTGACGCTCTAGACAGTCTGATAAACTCTCTTTTCCTCATTCTGGGCTCAGGGAGGTGCAGTACCAGTAGAGTATCCAACTGAGTACTACTTTTCCTTTGCACCTCAGAATAGAGAGACTTAGATTAGAAATCAGATTTTAATTTAAAGGTGCCCTAGAATTAAAAATTGAATTTATCTTGGCATAGTTAAAAACAACAGTTCAGTAATGACATACAGTGAGTCTCAAACACCGTTGTTTCCTCCTTCTTATATAAATCTCATTTGTTTAAAAGACCTACAACGAATAGGCGAATCTCAACATAACACAGACTGTTACGTAACAGTCGGGGTGTACGCCCCCAATATTTGCATATGCCAGCCCATGTTCAAGCATTAGACAAGGGCAGGACGTCTGGATGTGCACAGCTGAATCATTAGAAAAATGGCAGATGGAGCAATAATAACTGACATGATCCATGATATCATGATATTTTTAGTGATATTTGTAAATTGTCTTTCTAAATGTTTTGTTAGCATGTTGCTAATGTGCTCTTAAATGTGGTTAAAGTTACCATCGTTTCTCACTGTATTCACAGAGACAAGACTGTGGTTATTTTTATTTTTTAAACACTTGCAGTCTGTATAATTCATAAACACAACTTCATTCTTTATAAATCTCTCCAACAGTGTGTAATGTTAGCTTCAGCCACGGAGCACTATCAAACTCATTCAGAATCAAATGTAAACATCCAAATAAATACCATACTTACGCGATTAGACATGCTGCATGACGAACACTTTGTAAAGATCCATTTTGAGGGTTATATTAGCTGTGTGAACTTTGTTTATGCTATTAAAGGTAAGCGCGAGCTCCGTGGGCGGGGAGCGTGAGCATTTAAAGGGGCCGCAGCCTAAATCGGCTCATATTTAATGATGCCCCAAAATAGGCAGTTAAAAAAATTAATAAAAAAAATCTATGGGGTATTTTTGAGCTGAAACTTCACAGACACATTCAGGGGACACCTTAGACTTATATTACATCTTTTAAAAAGACGTTCTACGGCACCTTTAAATTTATTTGTTGATTAACCTATCATGATTGAATTCATTGTAAAAAAATGGGGTGGGGAAATGGCATGTCTTTAAAAGAATATTCTGGTTTCATCTACAGTTAATCCAACTTAAAAATCAACTGTTCAAAAGTTTAAGGCCAGTAAGTTTTTTTTTTTTTTTTTTTTTTAAGAAATTAATTTAAAGATGCATTAAATTGATCAAAATTATTAGAAATAATTGTAATAGAGAATATAAAGAATTCTGAAAAAATATCACTTTTTCCACAAAACCATTAAGCAGCACAGCAGTTTTTAATTGTTATAATAATAATAATAAGAAGAAATATTTTTTGAGCACTAAATCAAAATATTACTAGTTTACAGGATTTTTGGTCAAATAAATGCAGCCTTGGTGAGCATTAGAAAAAAACTTTTGAACTGTAATATGTCTATTTGTAATAATCAATTATAATATATTAAATGGAGACCTGGGGACATTTATGCTTAAATATTTTTCTTGGATTTTTCTCCTGAGTATAAAATGCCCTGGTAATCACATAATGTGTCATATAAATTTAACTCATTACATTCTTTCAAGATCAAAATATCTCAGCTATGCAATACCTATTTGTTCATTTCATATCTGTGTTCCTTTACTGTATGTCAACATTTGTCTCAGTTGTCAACATTTGTATCTATTTTTTTTTAGAAGACACATCTGAAACAAAGTTAATATATCAATGAACAAAAATTTAGAAACCTGTGCTTTGAAAGACCAATTAAATATTCCTCTGGGATTGTTGAATCTGTGGTTAAAGAAAAAAAAAAATCATCATCCCATTCTGTGTTTGCATTCACAATCAGTTGTGCCTCAGAAAGGTGTGTGTGTGTGTGTGTGTGTGTGTGTGTGTGTGTGTGTGTGTGTGTGTGTGTGTGTGTGTGTGTGTGTGTAAGATTGAGTCACAGCTGTGCTAAACTGCCTCGATGGCTCAGATTGACTCTATGGGTAATTAACATATTCTAAAACCAACTGGGACATTTAGCAAGGAATCAACAAGAGATGCCTGGAAAGAAAAATGTTTATTATTTCTTCACATGAAGCTGAATATCAAAGCAAGCATCCACAGTCTCCCTCAGCCTTCATTTCCCTTCCTTTTTATCCATGATAATGCATTCCTTGCAGGGTCCCTTAGAGGAGTTAGTGGTCTTGTTTTTAAAGTGGGGTTTTCTTCTCTTTTCATTTGCCTTGGTGGTGCCGTCTTCCTCGGGCCAAATGAAGAAAGAATTGAATGGCAGTATACTGTAGGTGTCTTTCTTCTTTCATTTATTAGTGAGATTAATAAGCTGGCTTTTATTCCTTCAATATACCTGATTATTTCATTGAATTTCCTGGATCAGTGTGCTGGTTATCTATAACTTCAAGAGCGCTGTTCAGCTTTTATGTACCTCAATGACAAATTGTGTGCTCACGCACCAGTGACATAGACTGATGTGCCTTTCAGTGAGCTGCTTTTTAGCAGTGACCCATATGAGAGAACTCTGCTTGCACTTTTTCTTCTTAAACTTTTGTTTTGAAATTTATTTTTAAACCAGTCTAGACAAAAACATGGAAATAAAATAGAACTCATCATGTTGAATGTTCAAGTTCAGTGATGTTTTGTGCATGTGTGGGCTAATCCAGATTTTTTGATAGGGCAATGCATTTTCTTTTAAAGCCACATGTTTTAGTGCAATACATATTTGAGACTTAAAGGATTAGTTCATTTTCAAATGAAAATTACCACAAGCTTTACTCACCATCAAGCCATCCTAGGTGTATAGGACTTTCTTCCTTCTGATGAACACAATCGGAGATATATAAATATCCTGATGCATCCGAACTTTATAGTGGCAGTGAGCGATACCAATGAGTATGAAGCTGAAGAAACTGCATCCATCCACATCCATTCATTATAAACGTACTCCGGAGTGTTAATAAAGGCCTTCTGAAGCGAATCGATGCGTTTGTGTAAAAAAATATCCATATTTAAGAAGTTTTGAAGTAAAATATCTAGCTTCCCCCAGACCGCCTTCCGTATTCAAGTTACGAAAAAAAACGGAACTGGTGTCACCTCAGTTAAGCTTTTTCCATAAGTTGAATATGGAAAGGCGTAGGACGTAGTGTAAGCTTTTTGAACTGCCAGAGGTGTTGGGCTTTCTTCCTAAGTTGAATACAGAAGGCAGTCTGGCGGAAACTAGATATTTTACTTCGTAACTTGTTAAATATGGATATTTTTTAAACAAATGCTTAGCTTCACTTCAGAAGGCCTTTATTAAAGGATTAGTCCACTTTTAAATAAACTTTTCCTGATAGTTTACTCACCCCCATGTCATCCAAGATGTCCATGTCTTTCTTCAGTCGAAAAGAAATTAAGGTTTTTGATGAAAACATTCCAGGATGTTTTTCCATATAGTGGACTTCAATGGGCACCAAACAGTTGAAGATCAAAATTAGTTTCACTGCAGCTTCAAATTGTTCTACACGATCCCAGACGAGAAATGATGGTCTTATCTAGAGAAACAATCACTCATTTTCAAAAAAAAATAAATACAATTTTATACATTTTAACCATAAATGCTCATCTTGAACTAGCTCTCTTCTTCTTCTCTATTAGAATTTCAGCAGTGTAGATACTGCTAAGTGTATTACTGCCCTCCACAGGTCAAAGTTTGAACTAATTGTTATATACTATTGAACTAGCATATTGCATATAAAAATTAGTTCAAAACTTTGACCTGTGGAGGGCAGTAATACACTTAGCAGTGTCTACGCTGCTGGAATTCAAATAGAGAAGAAGAAGAGAGCTAGTTCAAGATGAGCATTTCTGGTTAAAAGGTGTAAAATTTTATTTATTTTTTTTAGAAAATGAGTGATGTTTCTCTAGATAAGACCATTATTTCTCGTCTGGGATCGTGTAGAACAATTTGAAGCTGCAGTGAAACTAATTTTGACCTTCAACTGTTTGGTGCCCATTGAAGTCCACTATATGGAAAAACATCCTGGAATGTTTTCATCAAAAACTTTCATTTCTTTTCAACTGAAGAAAGAAAGACATGAACATCTTTGATGACATGGGGGTGAGTAAATTATCAGGAAAAGCTTATTTAAAAGTGGACTAATCCTTTAATCCCCGGGAGCTGTGGGTAGTACACGTTTATGATGGATATGGATGGAGACACTTTCTTCAGCTCATACTCATTGGTATCGCTCACTGCCATTATAAAGCTTGGATGCGTCAGGATATTTATTAATATATCTCCGATTGTGTTCATCAGGAAGAAGAAAGTCATATACACCCAGGATGGCTTGAGGGTGAGTAAAGCTTGGGGTCATTTTTTTATTTGAAAGTGAACTAATCATTTAAATTGGTGGTTCTTTGATGTTATCTGGAATGCATTAGGTTTGTGTTTGCACTACAGAGTGGTCACATGCATTTCTTCACCTCGGAAATGTAGTTTTTGATCGGATCATGAAACATTTTGAACCCCCTATTAACTGTAAGCGGAGTCATAAAGTAAAGATATGAATGACCTTTTCACAAAAGATAATACTTTAATTCCATAGTCCATTTTAGATTTAGACATTCTATAAAGTAACTTTGCAACTACATGTCATTAGAGTAGTATTAGACTGTCTGCTTAATATCTGCCAACACTTTATTTTGATGGTGCCAACATTTTACCAACTATCTTTGCTAGTACATGTCAACTAAAGCCGGGCACACATTTAACAACTAGCTAAAACATTCTAAGACTGTGCTCAACACACAGCGATTTTTTTTTCCTGCGACTGAAGCAGATTTATATACTTTCACATGGAGTTTGAACACCGACTGTAATCACCGGCGGAACGCAACTGGCTCTGACTGGACGTGTTTGAGCGCGATCAGTCATAAGTATCAATTTACATTCATAATCGGCCTTACAATCGTTAAGTGTGTGCACGGCTTTAATCTACTAACCCTAACTCTAACCACTCTACTGAGAATTAGCTGACATGTAGTTCCAAAGTTTCTTATAGTTAGTAGAATATCTAAAATAGACTATCAAAATAAAGTGTAACCTCCTCACAAACTATTTTATATTTACAGATATGTGTTGTTTAAATTAGTGGACTGTCTTCAAGTCAAGTGGACTGTCTTTTAGCCCAGACTCTGCATAAATAATTAAAATGCTACCTGGATGATTTCCATCTTAAACGAGGATCTATGCGATGGTGGAAGTTGGCAGCCTTGTCTGTCAGTACTCTGAGGGTTTATGGTTCTCAGAGCAGCAGTCATTAGACACGTACACATGATTAATGTGAGGCGTGACTCGGCTGCTTCTGCTGGCTGCTGATATTGATGGGCCTCTGACACCAATTACAGCTGAATAATTAGTTGATTGACTTGCTGTTTGGGAATTCTGTTGCTCATAGCACAACTAGTGGGGATCGCATGAGGCCTGAACACAAGATGGTGATCATCCTGTGCTCGGAGAGTTTTGGACCAACTAAACCAGCTAAACACCAGGGGCCTCATTTATAAAGCGTGCGTATGCACAAAACGGGGCTGGAAACGTGCGTACGGCAGTTCCGACGCATAAGTTGTGATTTATAAAAACAAACTCGACAGGAAAATTTGCGCACTTCCACGCAAACTCTGACCCATGCGTACGAACATTTTGGAGACAGAGCAGTTTGGCGACACTGATGGTGAGCTGAGGAACTGATGACAAATGAAGGAAAACCACTTTAAATCCTTATTATGAGTCATAATCATAAATACAGTTCATGTTCACAATAACATTTTAAATAAATAAAAATGATTTAAACTTGCGTGGAAACAAGTTTTCATTTGATAAACATTTACATTAATATTACACTTTCACTATTGCCGAGAGGCACTGAAATTACATTACGCAGAAGTTAAACAAAAGTGATATGAATTGAGATAGTAGATGTGCTACTTTCGATCACTTTTCCAGTAACACGCTGCTTTAATGACAGCGAGGAGTGCTGGGAGCACAATAATTCCTCTTTAAACTAAACTGCAGATGGTATGAGTATGACAAAATATTTTAGCGAGAATGATGATTAATGATGCTCACTTAACTTCGATATTATGGAAGACACTGCTGGATTCGGTGGTCGAGCGGTCCGTTGTCCAGTTTGAATAGTTCCAGTGATAATATCTTACTGTACAACCGCAGCTGCAGGTGGTGTTGATGTCATGTGAAGGATCTTCAAACAATTACCATTTGAAGGATATAATATGAGGAAAATGGTAAGATTTGCATGTTTTCTTTTTAAAATACTTTGTCAGTGACATGCCGAGATAGACGATTACACTGCAATAAATAAGTAGGCCGATCTGTTTCCACTAAAAATAGCCTATGAACTTCCTAAAAGATATGTTCACCTTATCAGCAAAACTGCATAAATTTAATTCGAATTGTTTAAAACTATAAAAATACTATTTGGCCAGTGGAAATGAATGAATCGGCTCTATTCTAAAACCTTTATCTTAAGTATTTTATACAATTTTGTTTTTATGGATATTTTGATATATTTATTCTAAAACATAAAAAGGATATTGGATGATCTTTATCAATATAATGTGTGGCACAAATGGCATTTATGGTCCATTACTAATATTTTCCATTGTCTTGTATCTTTGATGGCGTTAACCATGGTGGCACGTGGATGAGAATATGTATGGAAATGATATGCAGATGAGGTAATGCATAGTAAAACTAGGCGTCGTAAGCTCCATATATGGTGATTTTGGGGAGGAGACAGGGTGGAGATGCACGTACGCACAATCTTCCGTTGACTGGGATTTATAAAAGGATTTGTGCGCAGGTTCTGGCATACGCATGGTTTTATAAATCTGATTTTTTTTAAAAAAATTTTTTTTTTTTCTGATTTAGCTTTTGCACGTACGTACACTTTTAGGATGAAATCTACGCAAAGTTTTATAAATGAGGCGCCAGATTGGCCTGACTGGGAGGCTGCCTAAACCAGCTTAATCCAGCTAAGGCCAGGAAACCGCCTTAGGCTGCTGGGGGCGGAAATGGCTCAAACCATCATAAGATGGTTTTCCAGGTCATGCTGGTCTGATTTTAGAGGGATTTTTGGGCTCTTATCAGATGGTCACCAACTAAACAAGCTATAATATATATCCATAATAAAGTAATATGTATATTGGCAGCCTGCTTAAATACATTAAATGCATGTTTGTACAATATTATAATAGCAATAAACCATTATAATGACAGCAGCGGTTGCAAATAAAGATAAGAAAGGGATCTAATCACATAATGAAGTATTATGTGTATTGGCACCCTGCTTTGTGTTAATGTATTAAATAATTTTTGACTAGTATAATAATAGCAATGAACCATAATAAATGTAATAGTCTAATATTACTAGTATATCAATAATTATAATAGAAATGCTAGAAGCAAGTTATTTACTTATAGTAATGATTTGTTGACATAAACCATTTTAAAGTGGTGCCCATTGCCTAATATGTATCATAAATGATACTCATTCTTAGTCGGTGAGAGAGGAAATCTCAGAGCATTCTGACTGACCTTCATCTACCTTGCTACCTAGATAATGAGCTGTAGGTGGTGTGCCCTGGTCAGAGAGCCGTCTGGCTGCAGACGGAAATGGGTTCAGCACAGAAAGGGAAGCTTCGCTAGGGGCGAGGAGGCCACCGTTACACAAGGAGCCCATTTACAGGGTCTTGGCTGCAGGGCTGATTCTAACAGACGGAGCTTAGTTCAACAGCAATGAGTCACTGCATAAACTAGACACAAGACAAAGACTAGAGTTAGTGCTAGACAGTTAGGAAATCAGATAACAGGCAGGGAAGAGAGCTTGGAGAGGGAGTATAAGAAACATATACAAGTTGGTGGATGAAGAAAAAAAGAGTAGGAGACAGAGATGCAATATTCAGCACTGCTGCACTGAATGGTACGTCACTTTCTATGACGCACGGGCTCCAGAGATACGGAGGAGGACTAGAATCGCTCCGCAGAGCCTGGCGCAAATTCCTTGTATAATTACCACCCTGTCTAGGATGTATCCTGTAATTTGATTCATGTCAAGAACCTGTCATATATTTTTGCTGTCGTCAGTTTGAGAAAAATGAGAAAAGACATGAACATTTTGAGTCTTATTAGAAAGAAAAGAAGGAAAGAAAAATGCCTCTCATATCTAATCCTTCCTGTCTCATGCCCTTGGAAAATGCCCTTTATAATATGACACACTCAGTGGGGTTGAGCTGTGCTCAGTTTAGGTGTTCTTTTGCTCAGACCTCTTACAGATCAGTTTGCCCATGTTAATTAAATGTGTTTTCACCTCTGCTGTCATATTAAAATAGCAAAGATCAATAATTCAGATTCAGTGGGAGTATAAATTCTCCTCTGTTCTCTCACAAGAGAACTCTCAGTCTCTTTAAACACAAGGAAGGTAAACATTTGTTCATAATCGTTTAATGAGAGTGTTGTATCTTAAGGATTGGCTTTTAGAACTGACATTTAAAGAGGTCTGTAAAAGCTATAATTATAGAATTTCAATTCACCTCATTGAGAGTTGCTCAGCTGGAGACTACATTTCTGAGCAGTGTTTTAAGAATATTACAGGTTACATAATTTTTCCAGTAGGTGGCCACAAGTGAGTCATTGAATCATTCACAACCGATTTGCTTCAAAAGACCGATTCTTTTAAGGACAAAACTTAGTTTATATACTTTTGTATAAGATTAACCTGTCAATTGTGTGATGTCAAAACATCCACCATCTTGAAACAGTCAACATTTCAGACACTGCTCATCACTCACACTAACTAATATTCTTTTTTATTTAGGCTATTGTATGCAGACTTATCTAACAAAAATGAACCTGTGAAAATGAGCTACATTCCATTTCAGATATAGATATTAGGGTTGGGCATTGACATTGATTTCACAAAATGATTTCAGTTACAGTTCCCAAGCTCTTGATTTGATTCTGATCCTGATTCAATTCAATAATGATTTATTTGGATAAATATCAGGTCAGTACATGAGAGAGAAAAACTTCTCAATTAATGCTGTGAACTATACAGGGACTCTCAATTGATACATTACTATGATATTATAGGTTTAAATTAACAACACAGTCAATAATATTCAATTGTTATTCATTTTTAGATATAATAATCAGCATTCAATCCAAAAATTTGCTGTATATAGACATTTAAATTGCAATTGGAGTTTTTATTTTAACTTCTTAATGATACAGTTTTGTTTCCACTCCAATTCTTTGTTGAAAATATAAACATTTAAAACATGCCTGTAATAAAAAACTTGTTTTCATGACAGATTTAGTCAAACTTTATGACATCATTAATGGGTTAAGTACAAATATAATGAATATGCAATATATAGTGCATATATATATCAAAATGGTCCTCTCTAGAGTTAGAGCTAACTAGAAATAAACAAAAAACTGCATTAACTAAAAGATGGATTTTGGGATTTAAGAATCAATATCGGTTCATCAAAATTGGTATCAGTAGTTATCAGTATTGACAAGCCGGCCCTACTTAGGCTGCACAGCAAGTCCTTGACCCTATTGTTTGTATAGCATGAGACATGGTTTGGTGGACTAATTTCTATGTATTGAGATCCTCATTTTAGTTAAGTTTAGTTTTACTGTCAGAACTTGGGTTTCATCATTTACACTTGTACAACAATGAATGTTCTGTTCCAGACAGTGATGTACTGATGTGTGCTGGTTGTTGTTCTTTATGTAATCTTTGCATGTTGTGGCCACCTTGCTTCAGCAGAGTGCTGCTGGTGTCAGCAGGAAAGTTTCATGCTCACCTGATCTCATTGGACATGCTTCAAGTGTTAGACTTTTTTGAGTCTTTCAGTTTTTAGTCAGGCAGTCGCCGTGGTTGAAGGGAATCTAATTTAAACATTGAAACATTAAACCATCCTCTCCTGGCTGACTGGCCTCAAATGGCAGACATATGACTCCCATCTTCTCTCTCAAGGCAATCACAACCCCCTCTGGAGTCATATATTTTAAATCCGTTGTCACTACTTTGGTGTGTGTTTGTTGGTGTGCGGCGCATTGCCCTTATACCGTGAAGCAAAACGCTTCGTTACACGGTACTAGAGAGTGAATGGTTCAGCTGAGAGTCATTTGCAGCAGAGTGAAGGGACCTGGTCTCTCTCTTTTTTTCTTTTCTTTTTTTTAAGCAAGAAGAAAATATACAGTGTTTGCCCTTAGAGGTCAATCAATGCCCTGATGTCTATTGCTGACTGTATTGTACAATATTGACCTGCATTTTGAATGGCAGTGTACTGAAGTTGTTAGAGGTGCACAAATAACACAAATAGATGCACAAAGATGCACAAATAGGATCATTAAAAATTACACACCCTATGCAAGCTGGCTGGTCTTAGCTGGTCTCCCACTCTGGTCAGCAGGGCTGGGCAAAATTTACAAAATAAGAATTTTCTAAGTTTTCCCTTTTAATTCATTAGTTGAACTTTCACTTGATTTGGACACTTCCCAATAAATATATTTAATAATAATTAGATAATTTGAATGACAGGACGTTTACTAAATTTTTCAAGTTTCTTTCGCCATGGAAGACACAAATCTATCTATCTGTTATACATACAGTGGGTATGGAAAGTATTTAGACCTCCTTAAATTTTTCACTCTTTGTTATATTGCAGCCATTTTCTGTCAATATGGGGTGCTGTGTGTACATTAAAGGTGCCCTAGATTCAAAAATTGAATTTACCTCGGCATAGTTAAATAACAAGAGTTCAGTACATGGAAAAGACATACAGTGAGTCTCAAACTCCATTGTTTCCTCCTTCTTATATAAATCTCATTTGTTTAAAAGACCTCCGAAGAACAGGCGAATCTCAACATAACACCGACTGTTACGTAACAGTCGGGATCATTAATATGTACGCCCCCAATATTTGCATATGCCAGCCCATGTTCCCAACATTATGAAAGGCATTAGACAAGGGCAGCCATGAACGTCTGGATGTGCACAGCAGAATCAACAGACTAGGTAAGCAAGCAAGGACAATATCAAAAAATGGCAGATGGAGAAATAATAACTAACATGATCCATGATAACATGATATTTTTAGTGATATTTGTAAATTGTCTTTCTAAATGTTTCGTTAGCATGTTGCTAATGTACTGTTAAATGTGGTTAAAGTTACCATCGTTTCTTACTGTATTCACGGAGACGAGAGCCGTCGCTATTTTCATTTTTAAACACTTGCAGTCTGTATAATTCATAAACACAACTTCATTCTTTATAAATCTCTCCAACAGTGTAGCATTAGCCGTTAGCCACGGAGCATAGCCTCAAACTCATTCAGAATCAATGTAAACATCAAAATAAACACTGTACTTACGCGATTAGACATGCTGCATGACGAACACTTTGTAAAGATCCATTTTGAGGGTTATATTAGCTGTTTGAACTTTTTTTAATGTTGTTTAAGGCAAGCGCGAGCTCTTGGGGCGTGGAGCACGAGATTTAAAGGGCCACACACCCTGAATTGGCTCATTTCTAATTATGCCCCAAAATAGGCAGTTAAAAAAATGAATTAAAAAAAATCTATGGGGTATTTTGAGCTGAAACTTCACAGACACATTCAGGGGACACCTTAGACTTATATTACATCTTTTAAGAAAAAGTTCTAGGGCACCTTTAATGAGGAAAAAAAATGAACTTAAATGATTTTAGCAAATGGCTGCAATATAACAAAGAGTGAAAAATTTAAAGGGGTCTGAATACTTTCCGTACCCACTGTATATATTCATCAATTGATTAAGATTAAAGAACTTTCAAACAAGGCTGCCAATTCAACATTCAAAGTTTGTCCTGAGTAAACCAGACAAAACCAGCTAGTCATTTTAGGCTGGTTTAAGATATTTTCCTCAGCAAGGATTCGAACAAGGCATCTTTGAAATTGATAGTTCACCCAAAAATAAAAATTCCATCATAATTTACTTATCCTCTTGTTGTTCCAGTCTTCTCTGATTTTCTTTCTCCTGCAGAACACAAAAGAAGATATTTTGAAAAATGTTGGTAATGAAACAGTTTTGGTGGGATGGGAGGAAGTAAGCGTAAGTGGTGACAGAATTTATATGTTTTGGGTGAACTGTCCCTTTAATGAGTTGGAATATGAATTGATTTGGCTACTTGAAAGTGTACCCGATTTGCAATTTTGCAAACATTTCTTTTTCTTGTTAAAAATTATATCTTGTTATAATTTTTTTAATTAATTTTAATTGTAATTCTGCTTTGATTCAACTCATTTGTAATTCCTGTGTTCTAAAACCAGCTAGTAATTTTTGGCTGGTTTAAGATGAGTTTTTTTTTTTTTCAACAGTGATTCAAATAAGGCCTCTTTACAAGTTTAACCGTCAAAATTTCCTTGGTCAACCAGCATCCATCCTTAATCCATTTTCCAAACTGTGTGTCCTATGTAGGGTCACAGTAATGCTGAAGCCTCTCAGAGGCAGGGAAATAGGCAGGCAAGGCAATACAATCTAGTGTGTTTGCCTGTACCATAGGCAGGCAAACACACTAGATGGATGGTTAGTCCATCACAGGGCTAACACACACAGGAATAACACTTGCACTCAGAGGAGAAAAAAAGAGGTCTTTTCAGAAAGGAATGGCCATCTATAACAAACTCAAATTGTAAGATACTGTAAAACTCCCAATGTCTTGTTCTGGCATTAGCATTCTAGCTCTACATTATATACTACACAAGATACTGAGCTTAGGCCTTAAAGGGTTAGTTCACCCAAAAATGAAAATTCTGTCATTTATTACTCACCCTCATGCCGTTCCACACCCGTAAGACCTTCGTTAATCTTCAGAACACAAATTAAGATATTTTAGTTGAAATTCGATGGCTCCATGAGGCCTCCATAGGGAGTAATGACACTTCCTCTCTCAAGATCCATAAAGGTACTAAAAACATATTTAAATCGGTTCATGTGAGTACAGTGGTTCAATATTAATATTATAAAGCGACGAGAATATTTTTGGAGTGCCAAAAAAACAAAATAACGACTTATTTAGTGATGGCCGATTTCAAAACACTGCTTCATGAAGATTAGGAGCAACTAAATATCTTAATTTGTGTTCTGAAGATTAATGAAAGTCTTACGGGTGTGGAACGGCATGAGAGTAAGTAATAAATGACAGAATTTTCATTTTTGGGTGAACTAACCCTTTAAGAATCCTGCAACAATTACTATCCATATTCTGTCGAAGTACTAGAGGGGCCAGTTGCATAAACATAGCCATTATATTTTGTGATTCATGTTCCCCTTCATTTAGGCTTCAGTCAAATTAAATAACTGGTCCGTTCAGTTCGTAATGCTTATAAAAGCTCTGAATGTGCAATGTATATAATTAATTAAAGGCAGGGTAGGTCATTTTCAGAGAGGCTAGCAATAGCGAGCTAGCTTTGAAAGCATAAGATCCCACCCTCCCTTCAGAGCATCTCCAAATTCATGCCTCCTCCAAAAGGACCAAAAACACATAAATTCGAGTCACGAACCACTGCTAGTATAACATCACGGGTTTCCATCTCTTCCAAATAATGGTAGTTATGGTGTGAACGCAGCGTAAGATGGTTGTTTTGGTTCAGGAGGAACTGTAAAACGTGGCTGCTGTTATGGTTGCATTGCTTCTGACTAGCGTCTGTCTTAACTCTGCATAGCATGAAACACGTTGATGACGCATAATGTATAATATATAACATATAATGCGTGAACAGGGTGCGCGAGGCCGGGTATGTAAAAACATACATTGACAGGAAGGTAGGACATCCTATCGTATCCCTCGGACTGAAGGATATGTTTGGACGAACATTTTATGGTCCTACACCTTCCACAGACAATATAAATACATATAAACAAATTTAGACTACTTAACTTAGTAATTGCTATCAGGATGTGAAGCATAACAAAATATGTTTTTTAAGCGAATCACCTACCCTGCCTTTATTAGCCTAATTCTATGCTTTGGTGTGGGCGGTCAGAGTACTGGCAACATGTGAGAAGTGCAAATACGCAAGAAAAAATGAGGCTACGCTACAGATTAAAATATAGAACCATACCGGCCCACTTCAAGTAATAGTTATAAACAGTCTTATAGAAAAAAAATGTGATGACTAACTTGTAAGACTAATCTTAGCATTTTATGCAACCGGCCCCAGATCACTATTGAGTATTGACAACTTTAAAGGATTAGTCCACTTTTAAATAAAATTTTCCTGATAATTTACTCACCCCCATGTCATTCAAGATGTTCATTTCATTCTTTCTTCAGTTGAAAAGAAATGAAGGTTTTTGATGAAAACATTCCAGGATTATTCTCCTTATAGTGGACTTCAATGGCCTCCAGATGGTTGAAGGTCAAAATTACAGTTTCAGTGCAGCTTCAAAGGGCTTTAAACGAATCCAGACGAGGAATAAGGGTCTTATCTTCCGCTTTCCGCATTCTTCAAAAATCTTAAGCCGTATGTCCTATGCCTTCCCTATTCTACTTACGATAATTTGTGTTTATAAAGCATATACAGTTGTATTTTTTTTTTTTTTTAGATAATGACCAATTGTTTCGCTAGATAAGACCCTTATTCCTCATCTGGATTCGTTTAAAGCCCTTTGAAGCTGCACTGAAACTGTACTTTTGACCTTCAACCGTCTGGAGGCCATTGAAGTCCACTATAAGGAGAATAATCCTGGAATGTTTTCATCAAAAACCTTCATCCAAGATGACATGGGGTGAGTAAATTATCAGGAAAATTTTATTTGAAAGTGGACTAATCCTTTAAGTGTTATATAGTGATTTTTTTTTTTTGTCCATATAAAACGATAGTTTTATGAATTTTACAGAAGGGGAATCTTCTAAATATGTGTGTTTTCAGGCTTCATTTGAGTTCTGAGAGGACCATTTAGGGCCACGGATGAAGAAATTTCTTCCTCATTCCATTAATTCCTTTTGCAGAAAGAGGATTACATATAGTAGTCTTCCAAATCCTGCTCAACGATACCCTCACAGTACATCAAAAGAATTTGAAAATCTGGGATTATTTCTGGGACAAAGGGAATGAGGTGATGGGACTAAAGTCCAGAAAGCAAGTAGGGAGGGACATTTATTATTAGTCAGGAATGAAACATAGCAATAATACATAATCTACTTATGTAAATTCCACAGTTAAAAGTGAAGTGTGTAATATCTGTGCCACAAGCATCACCAAACACAATTGAATTTCTCAAATTCATGACCCATTCAACAAACAGATTGTCCTGCACCACAATCACACATTTACATAGCCATCAGACAATGTTGGCTGGGTTGGGAATCAACTAAAAATGCATATATTTTTCTATTCTAGAAGAATAGGAAACGGCTCATTGTCTATGACTCTGTATTCATGCCTGACTGGATGGTAAAGATAATTTCAGAAGAACATACTGTGAGCTTCCTGATTGCTGAGTTAATTATGCAAACATGACTTGCTAAAGCTTTTAAGAGCTAACTGCACTGCCGGATCCCAATCTCATGTCTTTTCTATTCTTCAACTCTGTCTAATGAATGTCTGCTGTCTTTACAGACACAACATTATTCTTTGGATGATATTGAGTCTTCTCACTGGCAAGCCTATAAAGGTGAATGGGTGCACAATAGTTTCTCAGTTTCTGGATGGCTTAAAATAAACCCTCTGAAACTAGACTTTTGAAATAAAATCTATATATTTGACCCTGGACCACAAAACCAGTTATAAAATAAAATATCAGTCACAAAATATTTTCATGGAACATGATCTTTACTTAATATCCTAATGATTTTTTGCATAAAAGAAAAATCGATAATTTTGATCCATACAATGTATTGTTGGCTATGCGACTTATGACTGGTTTTGTGGTCCAGGGTCACATATAATTGTGTATGTGTATATAAATGTGTATATATTATTAATTATACAAATCACTCCACTTGCCTTTGGATCTGTTTCCACTAAATAGGATTTTTCCATTGGCTTTTGAATTATTGCAGAAAATAAGCTCTGTGTTCATCATGATAATCTTCACAAATGAACACAATTTCTATTGTATTTTGAAGCCTTAATCAGCCTATTAAAACCTAAATGTAGGCTATGAATGAACACCACAGTTACATGACTTCTGACAACTTTTAGTCTTTATTTAAAAAATATTTTCCCCAAAAAAGTTGGAGTTAGAGTAGTTTGCAATAGCATGATTATAAAAAGGTGACTAGTGAGGAGATGAGTTTACCTGTTCTACGTGATGATGCTTAATGTGCCCAAAAATATCTGTAGTCCCATTAAGCCACTTGTTAGTAAAAGCTTTCCAAAAATCACAAGGGGATATCACTGATGTGTTTTATGTCGTAGAATAAAACTGTCTTGTGTTAACCATAGACCTAATTTCAGGCATTTAACCAGAAACCCATTCAAAAAACCCATTGACTTCAATATGATGGAACCAGAAATGCTAAAATATTACCTTGTTTCAGGATTTTTGGCCTACAAAAATAAGCCACACTCTATTGAATGTTGTATAAAAGCAATGTTGATAAATATGTTGCTGCTATTTAATCAGAAATCAACTAGCTAAAAATAAAAAATGGATGGGCAAGTTACAGAAAAATAAATAGAATTCTACTTTTATAACTTTTTTCATTGGAGCATAAATTTACCATGTTTTTTTCTTTCTTTGCACATTCATAGCACTCAAGCCAACACCAGACAGAACAAACATCCATATCTACTATCTCTACTGACATCCCAGTTTCACTCCCTCTGCGTCCCTTAGCTCCATCACTCTTTTCTTTCTCAGCTCTCCTGTTCTCTGTCTCTAATGAATTTTTGATGCTGTATGTTTCTTTCCGGTGTGTTGGGCTCACGTCCCAGTGTCGTGTGGAGGAGGCAGGGCCAAGACGGCCACCCGGCTGTCGCTTATTTTTATCCTTCTCTTTGCAAGTGAATAGCAGTCCTAGGGCGTGGCGCAGGACTCTGATTGGCTTTCGGTCTCAGTGGGAATGCATGATGGCAATGCCCCAGAGGGTAAAACAGGAGCCATTTCTCTCTGGCACGCTGTAGAGAGGGATCACTGCTGAGAGATATCATTGTTTTGGAGATGGTAAGCACTATCTTCAGAGAGAATGGGCATCTGTGTATGCTAGACGTGCCAAATCGGCTATAGATGCCTTTTCATCATAGACTAGCTTGCAGAGTCATTACAGCTCTGTTAATTTTTGGGTTAATGATACTATTGAAAATGTAATGATATTTATGAATTAATATTTCATGATATTTGTAAGAAAAAATCTTTTTACCCTGTAAAAATATATTCAAAAAACTTAGAAAACACTGTTTAAGATTTGCATGCATGTATTTAAGATGTGAGGAAAGTGTTATTAAATTTTACTTGGTTACACCATATGACATTTTTAGAGACATTTTTAACAAAAACAAAGTGTAAAAGTTCTCAAAAACCATGTGAAATTAACATTAATAGAAAGAGTATATTTTAAGTCATTTTTTGAATACTCTTATTTGTAACTGACCCTCATCCAGGTTGTTTACACGATTCATTCTCCTACGTCTTTTGCCATTGCAATGCGAATCACTGTTTTTCATCACTGTGAAACTTGCATTAAAAATGTAAAAACACATCTTGAGACCACCTACATCTAGGGTGTCCAAACTCGGTCCTGGAGGGCCACTGTCCTGCAGAGTTTAGCTCCAACTTACAACAGTACACCTGCCTGGAAGTTTCCTGTATGACTAAAAACCTTGATTAGCTGGTTCAGGTGTGTTTAACTTTGGAGGACACTGGCCCTCCAGGAGCATTGGACACCCCTGACCATTCCTCCACATCTAGCTGCCTTTGAACGCAAGAACACATCCTGTGTGAACAACCTTTTAAATGCACAGCAACATCCTTGCCACAATAAAAGCATCTTTTCCACTAAATTTCTGGAAGGTAAAGCTGGAGCACTGACCTCTTCATAGATCAATATACTTCAAAACAGATGTTAATTTTGTGTTATAGAAAAAAGGCCAAGTTGAAAATAACAATGTCCAGTTCAGTATGATGCGGTTAATAGCATTGAAGTTGCATAAGAAAACGTTTAACTAATTTTTTACATCACATGTAGTTAATGAATTAGAGGAAGAAGTTTTGACAGAAGTGTTCATGGATAAAAGAAATTAAACCATCCTCTTGGGTGCCATATGTGCAGAATATTTTTAATTAGCTTCTCCAATTACCTTTACCATTAATCCATCTGCTGGCCAAGGAATAGCTACAGAAAAACTACCCTAATGTAATAGCCTAAAATAGAACTTTTTGGGTTTATCTCCAGCAGGCCACAGTAAAAAATGTGTGGGCTGATGCTGTTCAGCATGTCACCTACACTATACAACCTAAAACTCTGAAGAAATAACCCAGACATACACTTTTTATTAGTCAATAACCATGCTTTAATTAGCCACAATCCTTAGTCCTGTTTTCTTATAGTATTGAAATTTGAATCGTAGAAACAAAAGGGTCAATGACATCATGACACTCTTTTTTTGTATAATAATGTATTAAAAATGCTTTAAATTGCATTAATATAAGTTCATTGTTCATTCTTAGGCCTCATTCGTAGATGCGACCCAACCAACATACAGGAATAAAAAAACAACAACAGGAAATGATAAAGCTACAGATGCAAAAATCATTAGGATATTAAGTAAAGATCATGTTCCATGAAGATATTTTGTAAATTTTCTACCATAAACATATCAGAAATGTATTTTTGTGACAACTTCATTTTGATAACTTTAAAGGCGATTTTCTCAGTATTTTGATTTTTTTGCACCCTCAGATTCCAGATTTTCAAATAGTTGTATCTCGGTCAAATATCGTCCAATCCTAACATCAATGGTATATATCCAGCTTTCAGATGATGTATAAATCTCAATTTCAAAAATTTGACCCTTATGACCCTTGTGGTCCAGGGTCACATATCAGATTTATTATGACAGGGCAAGGTTAGTTAATGTTGTAAAATGTTATGTGGTGTGACTCCCCTAAAATGCAATGAAATTTATAAATGAATAATTCATGATCTTAATAAAACATTTAATTATATTTAATTATAAAATAATTAATTAATTATAATGAATATATAATAAAAAAATACCTTTACTTTTTATAATAATTAAGATGTGTATAGTGCACTGACAAATATTCTACATTTAAAGAATTGTTACTTTTTAATTGATATTTTTGAAGTCATTAAATGTAAACTTTTTTTTGATAAGGTATAACCATTTTTCAAAACCATATAACCAGTTTGAGTCAACACTATCTCACGAAATATTTGTACATATTGGTGGCACTCATACTCACGAATTCATACGATTTGTCTAAACCCCAGTGACGGGTAGGTTTAATGGCGGGGTTAAAGGTAGGTCATTCGTACAAATTCATATGAATTTGGCAACTCATAAAATGTGTACAATTTAGCAAAAAACATGAATTCATACGAGTGAGGTTGTATGAATTCCTATGAATTAGCCACCTTACGAATTGCCGTGAGATTGGGTTGTTTTGAATACAAATAGTACATTTCAAAGAAGAGATTTTTCCTTTTATTTAATTTAGACACTTTTATTTTTCATTGTCCGAAAAACATCATTACAGTAGTTTAAACGCTCATAAAGTGTTTTTTTTTTTCACCTCTGCAGTGTGTATCAGTGTTCTCCCTGTGTGGCTGCTTGTCCAGAAGGTGTAAGTTTGACCTTTAGCATGTGGTTTCTGTTCCTTTCCATCTCCTCAATTGAGCCGCAGTGAGCAAGCCTTTAATCTGGCAGTCTAGAGGTGTGTGGGCTCTGCAGGTTAAGATGCAGAGTAACAGCTTTTTAGGGGCAGCAGATGTTCCTATACTGGTTTTAATTGGGCCTCATGATGGCAACCCTCACCACAGTGCCTTTGAACGGACAGATAGGGGGCACAGCTGATTAAAAGAGAAACCTGTTAATTGCTCGATTGTGTGACTTCAAGCACAGCACTTATGCATATGAAGCTGTCAATGGCATCACTGTATAATTGATAGCTAGTGACCTCCCAGGGGGTGTTTGGCTCAGTGCATCCAGCAAAATCTTCTCATGGTGCCCATTAAAATACTTTTTTTTTGTTGTTGTAGTATACAAAGGACATTTCGCTGACCTGCATTTAAAAGCGTACACACACATTATATTTCTGGTTGAGATAAGAAGCCCTCCCGAAAATAGAGGAGCTTTTGCGTTACAAAAAAGTGGTGCCTCTAGAGAGGTTTTAGATCAAGGTAATTACTGCACCTCTTATTGTTGCCCAAGCTGGCTTGTAACATAAGCAAATTAGACGTCTATCTACTGGTCTTTATGGTCAACGTTTAACAGCAGGGGATTAGAAGAGTGCGCCATTATGCTGTACTGTGAATACCAACAAATCACAATAAACAATGCCTAGCCTCATCGTGGCAACACCCAAGCCTAATTAATAGAGTTCCAAGGGAGAGACATTTGCATATGCAAATTTCATGACCATGTTAGGAAGCATTATATGCGAGCTGCTTTGATGTTGATGTATCGAATGGCTCTTTACAACTAAGGTTTTGTACAGGGCTAGATCAGCCAGTGACTGGGGCTTCTACTGAGTCTCATGTAGGGGCTGATATCCAGGGAGAAGTGTTCAAAGGGCCGCTCTTTATTCTCAGTGTCTGAGGGAGACCAGCGTACCTCTCCACATTAATTAGAGTTTAATGGCAATCGATAGGTCTCAGGCCCTGAAGAAAAAAATATTGATTTGTTCAAATGTCAAGATGAAACAGTTTTGCGCAAAAGGTGGGCTGAAGCTGGGCTGAATAGGGATCATGGGGAGCTAAGGTTAGATGGTTTTTAAAAGTCATTGATTACCGCAATCGGGAGGCCGTTATTTGCTATGTAAAACACACACATATGACACTGTGCTAGCAGAAAAAAACTGCATCTATATATGTTCACTCACACAACATTGGGTAAAGAAACTAGGAAGTGTTTTAACATGGGGTAGTCTGTAACTGTCTGTATAACTTTTTAGAAATGAGCTGAAGGGATTAAATTATATTTTGAGGTAGTAAATCAACATTTCTCTTTTTAGTTATAATTTGCGTTTAGGCGAATGCATGTTAAATGACAGAACTGATGTCATCTGAATCTTTTGGTTAATTTGATATATTACGTTTACCTAAAAGTTTAAAGGTGCCGTAGAATGTTCTTTCACAAGATGTAATACAAGTCTAAGGTGTCCCCTGAATGTGTCTGTGAAGTTTCAGCTCAAAATACCCCATAGATTTTTTTTAATTACATTTTTTTAACTGCCTACTTTGGGGCATCATTAATATGCACCGATTCAGCGTGCGGCCCCTTTAAATCTCTCGCTCCCTAGTTTTGGTGTGATATTGAAATTAGTACCAAGAATTGTGAAATTTCAATGGCATTTATAATTTTGGTATGATCATAGCCTTATTTCAGCAAAAATATCTATGTTGCGATTACTGTGAAATAACATTACTTGTATCATGATATACGATTTTGGTCTTGTCGCCCGCGCCTAGTTTAATTTCGCAATAACTTTGTTTTTGTATCAGATAAATGTGGAAAATTATATCAGCATTTGTGATAAAATGTGAATGAGAAAACCCTGAGGTACAGACATTCAAGCAAGCGGTGTTACAACCATCCATAGTCTCCCCTATACTGAATAACCTATAAATCATATAGCTTTATCTGTACATGAACATGCACAGAATATTGTCCACTTGAGTCATGAGGCTGAAAATTCTTTCATCATTAAGTAAGCCTCATGTCGTTCCAAACCTATATGCATTTTGCTTTTCTGCAGAACATAGATATTTTTAAGAATGTTGGTAACCAAACAGTTGTAGCATGACAGATCACTGTAGCGTCTCAGTTCAAGCGGCATATGAACCGATCATCGCTATAGCCCCAGCGAGCCCTGGCCTAGCACCGCCACTGCCGTAATCATAGGGCCCTGGCCATCACAATTCAGGTATGTAATGAAATCAAACTATATACAGAGACAAAAGATTGCAAGAAGTGCAGTGGAAAGCAAAAAACAGCAAAAATGTTGCTGATGTATCTATAGTGACACCTGCAAAGCTGTCGTTAATGCATCTCTGTCCGTCAGCTATTTGCAGTTTTTCATCTGTTTCCCAGGAAAGCTCATGTTTTACTGCAAATTCTCTGATTCATCACACTCAGCACAGACTGAGGGACATAAAAACACATGGAGAACAATTAGAGGGCCATTAGCCAGAGCCTGTATAGGCACAGGGTACGAGGCCTTTAAAATGAATAAATTACAGAGTGATACTGACACCAACGTCAAGTTTCTTTCTGTGTACATCACCCTCTCACCCTCTTACCTACCTTCTCACTTCTTACAAACTTGAATTTTCCAATTGGTGTATCAGGCACTGATAGTCTGGACAACTGATCTAAAAATTAAACCGAGTTCAAGTAGTCGGGTCACTGTTCTTTTCACACTGCATGACTATCTTGGCCAGCATTCAGTCGCTGCTGTGTTCAAACTGCACGATGGATCGGCGACAGAAGGTTTCACACTGCGTGACTTTACAATAGGAAGAATCGCCGACAACTCTGTCTGGAACACAAACTACGTTTCACAATGAAACACACGCGAGATGTGACAAGGAAACAACGCAATATCACGCGTGCA
>NC_063051.1:18250933-18463433 GCF_018812025.1 Megalobrama amblycephala
TACAGTTCAGCATTGCTGTGAACCAGACTTCCTTTGTGTGTGGCACGTTTCCACTACCTTTATTAATTTAGCATACTACATAAGTGATTCAACAGCGACACTGTTAGTACCACACTACAGTTGTAAAGTTTGCCAGAAGATATCCAGCTTTGAGCTTAGTCCCTTTCAAGGCCTTACCAAACTGCAATGTAGTCTTGTGCAAGTGGTCAGGCAGTCAACTGCCACATATAATATTTGTAATTTGTAAAATATATATTTTAAATATAAAGTGGAACAGGAAATGTTTAAGTCTTAGGAGTTTTTTTTTTTTTTTTTTTTTTTTTTGAGAACAGATTTTAATGTAATTTGATACTTTGATAAATTCAGACCTTTGCATCAAAAGCAGCTTGAAATGTTCTTTATGCAGCAGTCTAAAGTAATTTAAAGTTTCTAAAGTCTAAATTATTTTATGTTTCCTGAGGTGCATTTATTATGTTAATATGGTTTTTACATCAAAAACGATCATAATTTAGAAAAATATGGCTATTTTCTACCCTGATGTTAGTCCTCTGATTTGAATGCTCTGTTTGAAGGGGTGAGTCTGCTGTAAGACTTCAGTGTAAGCATCCACTGCTGTGATTGGCTGACATCTTTGCACATGAAATAAGTATCATCTCGAATACTTTTACTATTACAGCTGTCGAAATTAATGAATCGGAAAAGAGTTATTGCATTATATTCACATCACATGGAAGGTTGCAGTGATGAGCATTGAGCAGATGACAGTCTGTTGATCGCGTGAATGCAGTGATCTAGTCATTGCAATGCAATTTCTGCACTTTCACAAAATGCTTTCACCATAACTAACAATGCAAACACGATGTAAATACAGCAAGAGATTCATTGTGTAGTGTAAGAACGTCGCTGATTATAACGGGAGTTTTGGCAAGTGTCTAGATAAACTTGCGCTGTGTGATTGACAGCTTCAGCCATTATAAAGAGAGCGTTCTTTGAAGTACGAATGCTAGGATTATTCATTATGAATTTAACTGTCATTACCGGTTTAAAAATAAAATGCGTTACTTAATTTGCAGGGTCCTTGCTGGTTCCAGAACATTTGGTACAGCCTGATCTTTGAGCAAAAGTTTTTGGGCAAAGCCAGTATCGTATTGTGACTTGTTCTCAAAACTGTCGCTGCTAAAATGTACAGTACAAAAACGCAAGTCAGCATTGACATGACTAGGACGTTTGTTAAAAATAAAGTGAATCCATTTTTCTCTGATCAGGATACTTTACTTATGCAAAGATGATGTTTTTCGACAGCCAGGAACAGCACAATGTCTATGTGGCATCGCAATCTAGTTATTATCACAATCTTATTGTAAACGACTACTTTAAATCCACTCGTTGCTTATCGACTGAACACCAGTGGGCGGGGACAACGATGCAATGATGTAAAAGTAGGTATTGTTGTCTTGCTCCAGAGGCAGTCGTATGCACATTGTGCCCCTGTGATGTCATATGCCAACTCGGATCCAAATGAAACTTTTTTTTTTTTTTTTTTTTTTTTTTTTTTTTAATACAGCTTTATTATATCAATGCTTTTTTATTGATGACAAGGATGTTTTAAGTTAATGGAACTTGCAGGATGTATTATTGATACAAAGACCTCTTATATGCCGAAAGATCAAGGAAAATTTGATTTCTCATGTCATGACCCCTTTAAGTTATATAGACCAATTTTCAGTGCTAAAATAGGGCATGGGATTGTACCTTGAATCTCTCCATATTGGCAAATCCACTCAGTCTTCCCCCATGCTACTTGGAGGCAGTGACGTTACTGTAAGCAACCAGCATAAGACCCCAACTTGGAGCTTGTCCCACTTTTTGGGCATCTACCGTTCCTAAGAAACCTGCCCTCTTTTTCCTCCCTCTAGACTTGTGTTTGCATTTCCTAACCCATATCCTGGTTAATGGCATAGAGGCAGGCATATGTATCAAGACAAGATGGATGTCTATGGATAAAAGGCACTGCTGAATAATTTGCGATTCCCGTTAAGAAAGTCACAAAACAGTGTTTCACATACAGTCATGGCAGATTGGGGTCGACTGTGATGACTGTGGCGGGTAGGATCTGGGGGTGCCTGGCTCATTTAAAAAGTGTTTCCCATCTCAGGAGTGAGGTCTAGAGAGAAATGGAGTTGAAATAGTTTCACAGCTCTGTACCAGTGCTGGATTCGAGGTCTGTTTTTTTTTTTTTTCCCTCCAGATCACAAGTATGTTGCACTGCAGTTTGAATTGGAATGCCCAAGGCTCAAGTTTGGATTTTGTTAATATTTTTTCTGTAAAAAGACAAACATAAATAGTGATGAAAGCCAAAATATTAAATGTCACAGATGTATATTTACTGAGTAATCCACTCCCATTTTTTTAGAGAGCGGTCAAAATGACCATTTTCACCTGAGATTTGGAGACATAGTTATTTTATTTTTACACAAAGATTGGTAGGTCTATTAGTAAAATCTGTTGACTTTTGCAATCTTTGTTTCATTATATGCCCATGGTGACAGTTCAAAAATGGCAAAAAGCACTTCTTGTGTTTTTTGCCTCAAGTTTGCATGCCTGTAAGTATTTACGATATCCTAATATTCTTTTATATTCTGGTTCTTAACAAACTTTCCCTTTGGTATCTTCAATTTTAAAGGCCCTCGATGGTTCAATCCCAGAGATATGGAGATGTTTAAAGTGGGTCCATGAATAAATTGTACTAGGGCTGAAACGATTAATCGCGATTAATCGTTTGCAAAATAAAAGTCTGTGTTTACATAATATTTATGTGTGTGTTCTGTGTATAATAGTTATGTATATATAAATACACACACTTATATGTGTATATATTTAAGAAAAATGTTATATTTATATATAAAATATTTGTTTATATGTAATATAAAATATATATAAATATATATATTTATAATACATGCATATATTTCTAAACTTTATACCTGTATGTGTGTGTATTTATATATACATAATTATTATACACAGAACACACATATATATTACGTAAACACAGACTTTTATTTTGCAAACGATTAATCGCGATTAATCGTTGCAGCCCTAAATTGTACACATTTTCAGTGGTCAAAACCAAATGTGGGTCAGTTTGCATACAGCTGATACTTTTTTTTTTTTTTTTTAAAGAGGAATATCTGAAGAACAAATTTTGTTGAAACTAGAAATGTGTATCATGTTTTTCTATCAAGTCAGTTGCATAGAACATAACTGTCTGAGTGCCATAAATATTCCTTTTTTCAAAGTCTGCATGCCTGTAACTCTAAAAGTATTCAAGATATCTTAATATCCTTCTAGATTCTTATTCTCAATGAAATTTCCTTTTGAAATCTTCATTTTCAAAGCCCTATATAGTTCAGTCCCATAGATATGGGGATCTCAAAGCAGCTCTATGTTCAAATTGTTGAATTTTACCCATTTTCAGTGATCGAAAAAACATGTGGTTTACTTTGCACACAGCTAACACTTATTGCATTTAAAAAGGAATGTCTTTGTGAACAACTAGAACTTCATGCACTATCTTACATAGTTTTGCTACAGTAAATTCAGTTTGGGAAGGATGATTGAGCAATTTTTTTTTGGCAATGTAGTCATTAAAATGTGATCCTTTATTCAACCTTTTCTCATCTACCTGTGGTTTGAACATTAATCTCGACCTCTCACTGGGTGAACATCAAATTGCGTATGAAAAATTCATGTTTGGGACAGTGAAGCTGCAAGCAATTCATTTAACTGTACACATTCTCTCTCTCTTTTTCTCTTTCTCAGAAATATAGATATCAGGATGAGGATACCACGTCTCCTCCAGAACACAGTTCTCCACACCTACCAGGGGATGTGCGTCCTCCTGAGCTGGTGCAGGTATCGGAGAAGAACATCTCCCAGATTGAGAATGTACACGGCTATGTTTCCCATTCACACATCTCTCCTATGAAGGTAAAATCTCTCAGAATTCCACTGGCTCCATGACACATTGCTGTGCTGCATGGCATCTATTCTATGTCTCAGTGCACTCTGTAAACATGCTTCAATGTTGTGTGTGATAGAATCCCCATCAATGTCATGTTTACACATGCGCACAAACAAACACACACCAACTAAATTACATTTACACACATTAAATTAGAGACAAGGAACTGCAAGAAAGGATTATTTTGAAAAATCAAGGCATCTGTTGATTTATTTTTCAGACTGATTTATCAAATTAAATGACTCCAATAATTACTAATTATTAATACGTTATTTATTAATTAATAACAATTTTTTTTAATTTGAATAATTGTTAAAAAATAAAATTATTCCATATCCTGCTCAGTGTTGTTCACCAAACAGTGTACAATTTGATTGCTATGAAAACAAGCCATGATAAGCATTTATGCAAAATGGATATAATCGCGGCTTTAACAGAAAGTTAAACTACACTGTCAAAGCACCTGATAGGGCAAGCTATATGCTTTACTTTGAAATGCATAATATAAAGATTTCTTCCAGTTTTTTTACTACTGAAAAGTGATGTGACTGACGTATGTTCGTAGACATGATTAATCAAATCAAATCAAATTCTTTGACGATTATCTTCATTATTAATTATCAATTAGTTGTTGCTTCTCTATTAGGGACACTTGAGGGAATTCATCTGTCAAAATGTAGAACATCAAATGGAGGATGATGAATATTTCAGTTTTGTAGTTGAAGAAGTTTCTGCCACTGGAATATGAGAACAAAATTTTATAAAAAATAATAATAAAGAAAGGTGTGCACATCCAAGACCCCAAATTGGGCTCAGGTGCAGAACAAAAATATAACAATAAATAAAGAAAAATAATGTCTGCACACTCAAATTATAGCTCCAAAAATGTATTTATAAACGGCATGAAGATCTGACTGGTCGAAACGTTGTGTAATTTCATTTTTAAATCATTTTTTGGAGCTATAATTTCAGTGTGCGGACATTTATTTATTTTTTTAAACTATTTTATTAGCCTAAGCTGGCTTGCTGGTCTCAACTGATGGAAAAAAACAGCTAAGCTGCTTTTTTTCGGACAGGTAGATGGAGTAAACTTTACTTTTAGTGCTGTTTGGAAGGCTATACTTTTGTGCTTATAACAAAATAATTTTACCTAGCTGCTTTGTTGTATAAAGTTCAACATAGTGTGTAATATATCATGTCCACTGCTGTGAAAACGGGTCAGTAGCAGCCCTTGAAAACTGTTCCAAATGCTAGTCAGTTGCTTTGCTATCTATACTGCCTACATAAGAAACTGTTCCTAACCAAAAGGAACCTCATAAATGAGTTTGAGTTTGAAACTTTCTACGTGGAGTAATGTGGATTTGAGATTAGACTTCCAGCTGATTCAAGCTGTGTTAGCACATGTTGCTAAGCTAACGACAATACTCTAAGTACAAAGCACACACAAATAAACTTTTTTTATTTTGTATATAAAAATTGAGTGCCAAATTAGGAGATACCAAGCACACACGCAAGCAAGAACTAGAAACTTTTTAAAACTTTTTACTTTTTAAAAACTGGACTTCTATACAGTTAGCTTTGTTTATCCGGTCATCATTAATACATTTCCAGTCCACAGAGACATTCTGCTGTACAGTGACTCTGCAGTAATCAGATGGAACAATTAAAATATGGATGCAGAGTGAAACGATTCTCAGAAAAAGATTATGTATTCAGTTCTTTACGTTAGTGGTCATGCTAATGGTTTAGCTGTGAACAATTTTGTTTACTAGCCAAATGAAAAAACCTTTCAGGGTCATTTTTGAAAAGAAATTCATCATGATTTGGCCCACACAGCATCTTCACTTTTTCTTTGATTGTGGAATACAGTCTGCAGAATGGATTTTAAATGTGAAAACAGTATCCTATCAGATTAGCCAGAATATTCAATAAAATCACATAGGCTAATGTTACAGTGTCCTAACCAGATGTGATAAAATAAATCAATTAGCAACAAAAAAGTTGATAACTTTGTTTCCATTTCTGTGGTGTTGCACTGGCTGAAATTTAAAAACTTTTTTAAAAAAGCTGGGAAATTTCAGTGGCCTAAATATAAATGGGAAGCTATGCTTTTAGGACATTGATGCCCTACAGGGTGGGATGTTTTATTTTCCATCAATACTATTTACAACATTCTGCTAATTTTTTTTCGCAGCTTTTATGACCATAATAATTCAGAGAATATATGTAAGATTTGTGATTTTAGAAATCCATTTGCCACATTGCAGGATCATTTTAAAATAAAATAATGAAGATTTATATTAATATATTTATCATTAATAATATGTATGATTTAATACATTTACGGTTTAATATAAATCGTGGGAAAAAAAGCAGAAATGGGTAGATAGACAAATTAAAATCAAATATATAACTTAATATGTACATTTTAGATTAAAATTTGTGTTACCTGTGACCTACCAATGTTAAAGATCAAATATTTTTGCATTAGCTGCATTGTATCATCAGTATGGACAGACAAATTGCTTGTCACTTGTCTCTTCGCGTCGGCTTAGGACACTGTGTTATGAATGACATCGAAATTTTATTTTAATGGAGCTTTCTGTGCATTTCTTTAGGCCTATTAATGACCTAGAGTTCTCGCTCACTGACGTCTTGACCTGCTTTCCAAATAAACTATTATTATTCTTCATTGTTTATAAAAACCATGTGGTGCAGATGTTCAAAATGAATGTGGCAGTTTTAAAACTCATAATTCCCAACACACTGCGAACAGCGCTGATGTTTGAGGAGGAGCTGTGCTGGGCTCAGATCAGTGGAGCTCCCTGCATGCCGACAGAGCAGCGCCTGACAAGCCCTGCCTGTCACCTCCTATCAGCCTCAACTGCGCAGAGCACGAGCTAGTGCTCTCTGTCCCCGCACACACACAAAAACACACTCGCTCTGTCATCACTATGAGCCTGCATTCCTCCTAAATCAGTCCATGTGCTCTAGGCTGATGGTGCTTTCTGGCTGCTGGCCCAGCTGATGCGCGCGCTCTCTTAACTCTCCCTCTCAACAATATGAGCTCTGAGAACGCGTGCGTCGTGCTACAAATGTGCACCTATGCAATTAGCTTGTTTTCCTCTTTTAAATGAATCATGTTGGCACCTCGCTGACAGCCTTTGATAGTGCAATGATGATTAAGATGATGATTCAAGACAATTTCTTTCAAATTAGGCTGGTAATGTGATGATCTTTCGGTTTATATCCCTATTAGTGACTGCAGTAGTCTTACGCCACCATGTGGCTGTTATTTGAAATGTAAGAATCATTTGTAGTTTGCGGTGTTATATATTTTTTTTTTTCCCCAGTTGAAACAGTTTATTCTATCTCATCTTAATATGCACAGCCAGATATAGGGAGATATAAGGAACATTAAAGAAACTGCTTACAAAAATTTTATAAAAAGATATAAAAAATAATAAATCATTTTTATAATCCAGATTTGGTGATGCTGGTGGTAGTAAAATTATTTTTACATTTATTTGCATATGAATCAAGAATTTTTTTTTTTTTTTGGATCCCATTTAAAACAACTGTCACGTTTTTAGCTGTGGTAGTGTCTCTTAATTTTTTTTTGGTTTCTGCTTTAATTCAGAATATTAAATAATTTTGTCAGTGTTGGTCATATTTCCCATGAATCAGATCTTGCTTCACGCACTCTCAGCCCTGATGATGACGTGACTGCATGCTTTCTGCAGCACACGACACATGAACCACATGCCCCTGGTCAGGTTTCTATTTACAGACCGCTCTACTGGCAGTCAAGACACAGGGATGCTCCCATCCAGAGTATCGGATTGTTTAACCTTCTGCTTCAGTGGCACACAGCCTGAGTTTGCCTCCTAAAGCAGATGCACTTTAATGTCATATTGACTTATAGTCATAGATGTTTGAGTTTTTTTTTTGTTTTTTGCTTTTTGCCTGATTATGGTATTGTGTTATGATTCCCTGCATGCTTGGCTGGAACTGTCGGCACAGATGGAGATGACATCTTGTGGCTCCCCATGTCCCACAGTTGTAGCGTCCTGTGACTGGCCTGGGTACTTGTAAAGGCCTACAATGATATCTGTGCTGAAGCACTGCAAAGCTCTGCTGTGATATTTTTATCCGGATGAATAAATAGTGTGTTTGTCACCATAAGTCCTGCACTAAGAGAAGTGGGTCACAGTATATAACATATTTTGGAAATATTGAGTAATAAATTGATTATTGTGACCTCTAGTATTAATGTCCAATTATTAACCAATTAACTATTTGAATTAGCTGACATTTGCCTCTTAATATACACTGATCAGGCATAACATTATGAGCAGGTGACTGACAGGTGAAGTGAATAACACTGATTATCTCTTCATCACGACACCTGTCAGTGGGTGGGATATATTAGGCAAAAAGTAAATATTTTGTCCTCAAAGTTGATGTGTTAGAAGCAGGAAAAATGGGCAAGTGTAAGGATTTGAGCGAGTTTGACAAGAGCCAAATTGTGATGTCTAGACAACTGGGTCAGAGCATCTCCAAAACTCCAGCTCTTGTGGGGTGTTCCCGGTCTGCAGTGTTTAGTATCTATCAAAAGTGGTCCAAGGAAGGAAAAGTGGTGAACCGGTGACAGGGTCATGGGCGACTAAGGCACATTCATGCACGTGGGGAGCGACGGCTGGCCCGTGTGGTCAGGTTCCAACAGAGGAGCTACTGTAGCTCAGATTGCTCAAGAAGTTAATGCTGGTTCTGATAGAAAGGTGTCAGATTACACAGTGCATCACAGTTTGTTGCGTATAGGGCTGCATAGCCACAGACCAGTCAGGGTGCCCATGCTGACCCCTGTCCACCACCGAAAGTGCCAGCAGTGGACACGTGAGTATCAGAACAGGACCATGGAGCAATGGAAGAAGGTGGCCTGGTCTGATGAATCACATTTTCTTTTACATCACGTGGATGTCCGGGTGTGTGTGCGTCGCTTACCTGGGGAACACATGGCACCAGGATGTACAGTGGGAGGAAGGCAAGCCGACTGAGGCAGTGTGATGCTTTAGGCAATGTTCTGCTGGGACCTTGGGTCCTGCCATCCATGTGGATGTTACTTTGACACGTACCACCTACCTAAGCATTGTTGCAGACCATGTACACCCTTTCATGGAAACTGTATTCTCTGGTGGCTGTGGCCTCTTTCAGCAGGATAATGTGCCCTGCCACAAAGCAAAAATGGTTTGGGAATGGTTTGAGGAGCATAGCAACAAGTTTATGATGTTGACTTGGCCTCTAAATTCCCCAGATCTCAATCCAGTCGAGCATCTGTGGAATGTGCTGAACAAACTAGTCCGATTCATGGAGGCCCCACCTCGCAACTTACCGGACTTGAAGGATCTGCTGCTAATATCTTGGTGCCAGATACCACAGCACACCTTCAGGGGTCTAGTGGAGTCTATGCCTCGATGGGTTAGGGCTGTTTTGGCAGCAAAAGGGGGACCAACACAATATTAGGAATGTGGTCATAACGTTATGATCGATGTACACTACCATTACATTTTTGGAGTTGGTAAGATTTTGTAGTGTTTTTGAAAGAAGTCTCTTATGCTCACTGAAGCCCTATGTATACTTCATTGTACGTGCACAGTCGAATGCACAAGCTTGCAAAGTACACTTCATTTGACTTGTATGCATACACAGGGGTTTGACGCATGTGCAGTTTTGCGAAATCTCTCACCACGAGTTACAACCCATGTAAACATCTTTGTATTCTTTCATGCTATAGTTGCACAACTGAGGGTACTTTCTAACCTCTTCGCACAATTTCTCTTCTATGTAGGCCTCCATTGTCGCTGTAGCTTGCATGCGTTCTGGTCTGTTCTTCTGTTTATGCAGTTTTTCTTCAACTACCTTGTGAATCGACGGCCCCAGGATGCAGTTGCCACCTTGTGAATAAACTAATTGCTGCAAAACAAAAATTAAATACACATGTGCGACCTGCGGTTACAAAAATCTGGCAGTGCGTGTACAGAACGCGTGTATACTATTCTGAAGATTAAATTCGCGTCACGCACACTGTACGCTGACCCTCGCATACACGTAAAAAGTGATACTCTTATAGTTTGCTAAATACATGATCAAATTAGCCAATTTTAATAAACAAGGGACAGGTTATGTATAAAACTTTGGAATCTGCTGAAAATTTATGGAATTTCCTGTTGACTTGAGTGGGTGTAATTCCATGTTGACGCACCTATGAGTAAAGTTAAATAAAAAATGTTACATTTAAATGTAACCTAAAGGATTTACATAATTTTAATAGCCCAAAAGTGTCTGTCTGAAGCATTTACTGTAGGGAACACTTATTTCATGACTTATCATCTAGAATGATACACAGCTGACACATGTGATTACATTGTGACTCATCTGTCCAAGCATTCTCACAATGGCTTCATGCAATGGAAATGACATCATTTTCTTGCTGTCTTCTGCCACACAACTTCAAGTGTGTGCGTTTTGAGTGTCTGCGGTTCATCATGATGATCCATGTTTTAAGAAGAGTGCTTTGTATGTGTGCTGCATTATGAACGATCATCATTATGACATTATGGGTGATTAGGGTTCAGTCATTAGACTGAACTCGCCTCATACCGCCCATTATTTTATTCCTCACTTGTTTTTGCGTTTGCCAGCTGTTTGTTGCTTAGTGAAGTTGTATTTTGTCAGTAACTGCATGGGTTTCAATGAAGGGCACGATGCTTTTACACACTTTACTGTCATTCTAAAGCTGCTCGTGGACACATTGTTTGATAAAAATGTGTATATGTGTGTGTGTGTTCAGCGTGTGTTTGGTACTCATATTTATCACCTGAGAAACTGCGTGCCCCTCTTCAGGTAGAGTCTCTGGAGTGCGTTTTTGATGGGCCGTCGACATTAGGAGGTGAGGAGGTTCCAGCCCCCGCCTTTGCCACACTATACTCGCAAAGTGACACGCTGATACAGGTAACCCAGTGCGATTCTATGGTCTTCATTCACACGTTTTTCATTATTATTCATATTATTCAAGCCATTACTCTCCATGCAAAATGATAAAACAGATGGCACAAGCTTATAATTTTAGAGAAAGCTTTTTGCTTTGTGAGCACTAGGTGGCAGAGATGTCACAGTGTAAGGTGATTTTTGTTGGATATGTTGTAGTTTGGATCATTATTTATAGTATTTTATACAGTAAACATACAATTAAATGCAGTTAAAGTGCAGTCATGTCTATTTACTTCCTTAATTTCCTGTATTATTATTATTATTATTATTATTATTATTATGGTGTATTATTATTTAAAATAAAAAAAATTGCCTTTGTAAGTTTTAATCAAATATAATAATTTTTCCTCTGACGTAAGTTAGGCTACTCAACCTATTGGATTGTTTTAACCAATAGTCAAATAGTTTTTGGCTTTGTTTTAGGTCTGACTTCATTCTGTTATGTAACACCCAGCATCTATTACATTTTTACTTATTAAAAATGCATCACCTTACTAAAGTAAAAGGTATTGTGAACACCAATTCACATTGACCTTAATATTATTTGGTGTCCAGTTTAAGATTTACTGTGCTACTGTATATATACCATAGATTCAATTCTTATGAAATCTCAAATTTCTTTAAAACTCTGAGTTTCTTGTTTTCAGATTTTAAGAGTGATTTTAATCATTAGTAACTATTATTAGTAACAATTTGACACATTTGGGGCAAAAACAACTACAACTAAAACAGGTTTGAAGCTGAACACTGTTTCGGTTTTATGTCAGTGAAATGTTTGTTGCCAGGGTAACCCTTTATGTTATTCGGAAAGAAATTACCATATCTGTTTGTTGGTGGCGCTCTTGAAAATGTAATGTTCTTTGATTAAACTGGGCTTTTGCCAGTGTCTGGGTCAAAGAGGATTAAATAATTTATGTTTAATTTGTCTGACTTGTTGCACAGCTACTCTAACAAACCATGTTCATCAGTAGGTCAAAGCATTTGGTCTCTTTGTGGTGACGTAAAGTTTAAGAGATGCGGTTATCATTCGATTAATAGAATCAGTTACGGACTGTGTGAACGCATGTTCAAGTTAGATCTTAAATCTTTGTTTTTCTTACAGAAGCTACCATTAAGCTGTTTAAGTGCACTGTCGGGTATTTTGTAGAAAGCTTTGATAGATTTTTTTTTCTGTGTATATGCTTTTGTATTTTCAAGAAGTGATGTGTAACTCTTGCTTCTCTCTGTTGAGCATTCAGAGAGTTGTTTTGTGTTCACTGAACAGAATGTCAAACCGCCTTTTTAAAGTGGGCATTTGGTATTTATAAGGTTTGTGGCAACAAACGTTTTTCTGGGGGAGGTTGTGAAACAGGACACACATCGTCCTTATATTCACAAGCCTGTTTCTATGCAAACAGATGGTACAGAGGGCCTGTGTATATCTCAACTACTTTAATATTGAAGTTATGTCTTTTTGAAATGTGGATTTTCTAAAATGAAATGACATTTGTCACAACATGTAGCCAGAACATAACTGAATTAAGTGTATGTTTCATACACATTTACCTGACAGTTCAGTGATGTTGTGAAAAATTATTAGAATTTTATATAACTTTTCTATTTTAATACATTTTCTATTTTAATAAATTTTTAATAAAATTAACTCCGGCCTTTGCCATGATCCTTCAGAAATTCTATTAAAAATGCTGATTTTCCAGTATTGTACTGGCCAGTTGTTGTCTCTTCATTAAGAAAATATACAGTACAGTTCAGTGGGGTGCCAATATCTGAGACTACAATATATGCAAAATATAATTTAAAATCTTATAATTTGTAATGGAAATTATAATACATTTAAATAAATGCAATATACACTATAAGCATTTTGAGTAGTGGTATTGACTTTTGTATTCCACTGTATATTATATAGACAATAAACAGGTTATTTCCTAAATGAGGTGATTGTTTTCTATTGATTGTTTAATTTAGGATTAGTTCACCCAAAAAGGAATATTTTTCACTCATCTCAGTGCAACTGTTCTGTTTGGTTCTATTGACTCTTATTTGATATTCTGTTCAGTTTCCTTTAGTTTCTGTTTCCCTGCTCTGTTTAGTTTCAATTTCCTTGGTTTCCGTTTATGTCCGCGTTTGTTTTAATTGTTAATTGTGATTTGCACGTGTGTCTCGTTTAGCCTTATCATTTGTTCCCTGTGTACAGTATATAGCCCTTTGTTCACTGTCCTAGTTGTCGGTTATCCTCTTTACCTTGAGTGTGTTTATGCTAGTTTGTATTCCTGTAAATTTTCTCTTGAGATCTCCCATGTTTTAGTTTTAGGGTGACCGGTCCCAAAATTGGGAGCTCTGTCCCGCGTCCTGCAAGCAGTGTCCCGCATTTCAATTATGAATGTATTATTTTTTTTCCTTCCCTGAAATTACAATACCACAACAAGAAATGCAACACTAAAAATGCAATTGCTGTTTAAAAATCCGTTTGTGCAGCTCTCTTGTTCTAGAGCAAGAAAATAACCAACAAACCAACCCATTGAGGGATTTTTCTGCTGATGACAACTGTTGGACAGAGCAAAGGAATCAGTGTAGACCTCTTCACTGGCAAATAGGCTTTCCAACTAATGTAAATCAATATTTACATAGTATAATAGTAGTAAATTTATCTCTTACACATGCCTCGCAAAATCACATCTACTGTCCTGCAACAGGGCAATAACCAGGTGGTCACCCTATTTGTTTTGTTTATTAAAGACTATTGAATTAGTAACTTCATCATGCGTGTTGACTAACACACCAATACCGTGGCACTCATTAACCCTGCATGAAAATTAAAAATAAATAAATAAATCAAAAATTCCCCTTTTGTGTTCCACTGAAAAAGTAATACTGTAGCATAGACATGTTTGGCAAGACCTCATGGTTAAAGAGATGATGACTGCGTTTTTATTTTTGGATGAACTAATCTTTTCATATTCTCTGGTCTTGGGCTTTTCCATGTTTGTATTGTGTTAATGTCTTTAGTGCTTGTCATCAGCAGTGGAGAGTTATGCAGTAATATGGCTGGAGCTGCAGGGCAGTAAGTGCATTAGTTTTGTCCAGCCATATAAAGTAATGGGAGCTGGAGGTGGAGGCGTTTCTGCCTCGCTCTGCCTTGAATTCTAATAAGGTGCTTTTCTGACTCAGGTACAATCAGTAATTTGTTTTAGCCTGTAGCCTCTGTGGGGACAAGAGGATCTGTGGTGGGGCACTAAGTGAAGACTTCAAATCCCATGTGTTACCAAATAAAGTGACGCTTAACAACTGATGACATGGAGACCAAATGGCTGCATGGCTGCCAGTAAGCTCAGATTCCACTTGGGGTTCCTTAAAAGAATCATGCCATTTTGAAATGGCATGGAGAAAAAAAAAACAAAAAAAACAATCACACTGCCTCCCAGACCAGAGCCATTTATAATTTTGTGGGAGCTATCAATAAAAATAAATATAATTCACATTTCGTCATTTTATTTGTCTTATCCTATCATTTTAGTGAGTAGAATGAGTAAATTAGGACTAAATCATTTTAAATGCTATGCTAAAAAAACAAACAAAAAAACCCCCCAAGAAACCCATTTTCTTCCAACTTGCGAATCAGAGGACTCTCTTTCCCGCTATAGTTTAGGCTTATGCTAAATAGCTAACCAAACTAAATGGATATTTATTCATTATTTTTTTTTTTTTTGTTTTTTTTAAAACGCTTCCCCTATCAACATCTACACAACTCAGAAAAGAGGCAGCTTCTTCTGCATTAGGTAGGCCTAAGATGTGTTTTTGACTCTTTATATAGCAGTCGTTCATTATAAATTTCAAATGTAGAAGATATGATGCATATAACTGTATAAAATGTAGAGTATATGTTAGATATATAGCCACCATAGACATTTAGAGGGACAGTTCTCCCCAAAAATTAGAAATGGCCAAATTGTCCTTCAATATTTGATGCTGTTCTGCTGCACTCCATTATGCTCAGCTCTGTTTGTTATTTGGCTGGCAAAAAGTTACAAATTTTTTAGGTTGCTCTGTCTCAACAGTCTAACGCCGCTCGTCAATGTCAAAATGAGTGCGATGACCAATCAAATCAAAGAAGGCGGGTCTTACTGTTTACAGAAGATGAGTATGAATTCCAGTGCAACGCGAAAGAGTGCGTGGGGAAGTAGCAGCTAAACATTAAAGGTGCTAAAGAGGATGTTTTGTTTTATACATTTTTGCAAAATTAATTGAAACTGTCTTTACTAACGGATAAAAGACTATTTATTAGGCGCACTGAAAGTAATAATATTAATATACATCATCTGTGCACGAGGTAGGGCCTTAAAAACATCAGCCAATCGTTTACGCGATCATCGCGTAAACGATTGGCCCTCTGGCTTGTCAATCAAACTTTCCACACTCTACAGGCGCCGCATGCAGTGTTTTTGTCAGGAGACAGGAGTAACAACTGCAGATTATGAGTTACCTGCGGTGAGTCCGACATAATGAATCCAAAAACCACGACACAGCGAATGCCGGTGGTAAACACTCGTGTTCCAATACTCGTGCACGAGTTTTGGGAGGCGTTCCTTTGAAGTGAGCTGTGAAGGAGGGGGGCTGTTCTTACGCATGCGCTCATTTGAAAAACTCAGTAACAGTCTTTGGATTCTCAGTCGATGAAAAAATCCTCTCTATCACCTTTAATATTTAACTGTTTTATGAGAGGACTGACGGTAATATCCAGGGATGCAAACAGCTCAGCTTTTTTAAAAAAATTCACTGTTTTGAATGTAAATCAGGGTATAATTTACATTTGATTTACGTAACTCATAACTGAATGCGACGAGACAAACGTTTAGCATTTCCGACATGTCAGATATTGGTAAGAGTGAACGTGTGTATATTTTAAAACACAATATTATTTGCAAATAGTTTAAACTACTTTACAACTGCAATAGAACTTATTTGACCTATTCCCTTAATTTTTTTAATACTTAATAATTATTGAATATCTTTAAAACAACAAAGGACCTTTAAATCACTTTGATCCATGAACGTTACTAGGTACTTTTTGTTTACTTTTGCAGAAATGGCATCTGACTAACCTCTTTAGCCATTGTCTTATCAGAGATTGGGCGTTTTGCCTCAGAGTTGAAGGATGTGACCTCATAGAAGCTGCAGTGAATATTTGGAACATCTACAGTAACTGTCATTACTCAAATGTGCTCTTCTGTGAAATTGTTGCCAACTCTTTGGTGGATATTTTGGGCCTAAAGAGGTGATATAACCTGGTGGACCAAATTATCCATTACCAGAACCTAAACATTAGCATTTTGACGTTTCGTTAAAAGCTTTCAGTAGAGAACTAAACACCTGTCATGATATGTCATGAAGTAACAGACAGGAAAGTTTGGGGTTTGTAAGATTATTTTTTTTTCTATTATTATTATTATTATTATTGATATATTTTTTTTTTTTTTAAAGAAGACTCTTGTGCTTACCTAGGCTGCATTTATTTACTAAAAAAAGTAAAAATTTTAATATTGTGAAATGTTTTCTATTTTAACATGTTTTAAAATGTATTTCATTCATTTGATGACAAAGCTGACAAACATTTATTATTATTATTGTTATTATTCAATTTCTTATCAATGTTGAAAGCTACAAAATGTTTTTTAACTGATTATTTTTTTTCAAAAGAAGAGCATTTATTTGAAATAAAAACCTTTTGTAATATTATGTCATTACTGTCACTTTTAATCAATTTAGTGCATCCTTGCTGCATAAAAGTATTGTTGTTGTTATTATTATTATTATTTTATGTCTTATTGTTTTTGGAGGGACTTGAAGTGTGAAATGGGCTTCTATTTTTCCCTGTCTGCTGCCTTGGATGTCAGCTCAGGATAGTCAATGGTGAAAGTTTTGGGATTGCGATCAACAAATTAGTGATGTAATTTTCCTGTGTCTTTAGAGTGATTAGTCACATGACATTCACAGCTCTGGTGATTGGCTTGAAAAGAATGGCCCAGTGAGCAAAGATGCCAATAGAGAAGATGCTTCTGGAGGATCCTGCTACTTGCTTCAGCCGAGCAACTGAGATTAATTGTTATAGACCTCATTGCGTTAAGTGTGTAACGTTTAACAAGATGTAGCTACCTGAATAATAACATGACACCCAGTTATGCCAGTCTGCCTCTGATACTGTTGGTGTTCCAGCCACGTTGCGGTCTCTGCTTCGTACCGCTTTGCGTTCCAGTCATCGGTCTGCTCTGAACCACGTCCTCCCTGTCTGTCTGAAAGCCTTCGTTAGTCTAGCTGAGAGCAAAGAGGAGGAACACAGGGGAGGAGGAGGGGGGAGAGAGAGACAGCATTACTGAAAAATGAGCTGTGTCATTCTTAGGGAATCTAACAGACCACAGTTTAGAGTCCTGTAGCACCAGCCGTCCCCTTACGGCCAGCATGCAGGTCCACGTGTTCACCCGTGAAGCTCTTTGGCGGGCTCAAGCGGGGACAAGCTCCTAGCCCCCTTTCTCACTATCCTATCCTGCGTGCACTGCATCATGGGATCACCTTGACGCAGCTTCTGGGGGTGGGTGGGGAGTTCGGATCAGAGCTGAGGAGTACCCTGCTGTATCGGGTGGTCTGTCAAACCCTGGATGCCACGCTGTGCTGGACTCACCTCCGGACTCGTAAGTGACATGCTGGCCTCTATTTGGTTCGCAAAAAAGATGGGACGACGTCTGATCAGTAGCATTAGGAGGACCAAGAGAATGCAGCTGCAGTTGCTGGTGGGTAATAGTTGGCATTATATATGTGAAACAGGTTTGTGGAATGCATGCCCACAGGACGCATTTGCTTCAGACAGAATGACTTTGAGCCATGCATGTAAATCACAGGACAGACGAGAGGGACAAGAGGAGGAAAATATTGCCTCCGCAGTAACATCCTCCTTTCTTTTTAATTGTAGAGCTTTACGGACATGCTTTTAAAGGTGGAAGTTTATATTTTTGCTTTTGTTACATTTGCTATTTGCTCAAATTTAGAATGCAAAGTAACTGCAGCATACGTCTTGTTTCTTTGTAAAAGTTTTCCAATTTTAGTTTTGTTTGCGAGTTTTACGAGCGGGCACCTTTTTTTTTTTTTTTTTTTTTTTTTTTTTTCAGGGGAACGCAAAAGTTTTGTGAGAGAATGCAAAAGGATTGAAATATAATTTTTCCTCACGTCTAATTTTTTTCTGTCATCACCGTGTCTCTTTTTGTCTTTGTTTTGGTTTGATTTGACGTTGTTTTTTTTCTTTGTGTTTGGTTTGTTTTTTTTTTTTTTGTTTTTTTTTTTTGTTTTGTTTTGAATTAGTTTTGATTTGTTTTCGATTGGTTTCAGTTTGGTTTGGTTTGGTTCAGGTGTAGTGAAAAGTTTAAATGTTACTGATTATTTTACCTTGCAAATATTTACCTTTTCAAATTTTTTTGAAAAGAAAAGAAAATATATATTTTGTTTATGCTGTGATAGATTCATTTTTTACTCTCTTAGCATTATAAACTTTTTTTTAAAACCCTTAAAGTGACAGTTTACCCAAACTGAATATTCTGTCATAATTTACAGTTATGCTTTTTTTAACCCGATTTATTTTCTTGCTTCCATGGAATGCAAAAGGAGATGATAGGCAGAGTGACAGTGCAGCTGTTATCCATACAACAAAAGTAGATGTTTATTTATAATGGCAAGCTTCAAAGTGTCTAAAAAGCACCATGAAAATATTCTTTAAAGTAGTCCATATGACTTGTGTGCCCATCTTTCCTCACATAAATCTATTGAATGGCTTCAGAAGACTTGGAATATATCAGAAGTAAATAAATCAGAGTTATTTGATTGCATTAACCACATTTATGATACTTTTAATATGCTTTTTTTTAGTTTGGTATTATTTGGAAGATATCTTTCACAGAAGAAATAAAATATGTATGTAGGTGAGTAAATAAAGAGGGCATTTTCATTTTTGAATAAATTATTCAGTAAAAATTATAACTAAAGCTCATTACATGAGCTCATCCCCATGTGTTTTTATCATTAGACGTGTTGCATTTTAAAAATCTCTTGGTGGTTCTGCATTTTTATACCTTTAATGTAATGGTGTCTCTGTGTGCATGAAAGGAAAAATGTACTGCGAAGATGATAATGGAACAATCATGCGATGTCTGCAGACAGAAGATATGCACATTCACATGTAGAGTAGCACCACATGCCATTTTTATTGTCACCCCAAGTGCTCAACACGCCATCTCTTAAATAACTGCTCATCTCTTTACGTGTTTACTGCTGAAATTCATTTGGCCTTGAGACTGAGAGCTTGAGGAAGAGGCAAGGGACGCTCCGAAGGCTTTTGTCCTTGTATTGTGCTATCGATTGATTGCCCATAATACTGGTGGTTGGGGAAAAGGAGGAACGGCTCAGAGGCTGTGAGGTGGTAAACAAAAGAGACGGCTGCTTATTAGAATGGAGAGACACCTTTCAAATGAATGTCTGTATGTGAGAGCACGCTTTTGAGTTTTAGTGTATAATAGTAGTAGAAAACAGGTTCTAGTTTGTGGGGAAAAACAAAAAGAAAAGCAGTGTAAGAAGTCCTGTCCAAAATGTTTTAAATTAGATTGAGTTGGTAATTTTATGTATCACAGTGTTGTTAAGATTAAAGAGCTACACGTTTCTGTATATGAAGTGGAATTTTTATTACATTTAATTTAATATAATTTATATTAAAATTTAATTTATAAATTTATACAATGGGTTCCAAAAGTCATCATTGAAAATCTGGCAATCAAGATGTATTTTTAAACATTTAGTACAAAGAAATGTTATGACAAAAAGGTAATCATCAGGTTTTGCATATCAAATACTAAGAAATACTTAGCTTTTTATCATAGTTGTGCTGATAATAAAGTTGCATTTGAAAAATGGCAACAAAACAAATTAATATTAATGTTTATTCATTAATATTCTAAGCAGTTGAATTAATTTTGGCTGGTGAATAAAAAACAAAACAAAAACAATAGATTTAAATTTTCTAGGGACCTGATTATGATATAGATTTGGCTGTGAGATCTGTTGACTCAAACCTTCAAGCAACCTAGCAACAATGAGCATCTTAGCAACTGACAACATCCCAGAACGCCCTAATATTTCAATTTAGGGTTCGAGTTTTGCATAGACAAGCACCACCTACATTTTACTGCTATTATAAAAACAGTAGTAATCTAAATTACACATGAACAAAGGAAGAAGAAAATGACAACAAAATGGTGATTGACATCGGTAATGTGTCTGTGACACATGGATGTTTATGCATTTGCAATGGTTTTCTTTTTCCCCCTATTCTTTCTCTGCTTTTCTGTTTTCTTATGTGGCATAATACAGTCTGCTTGCTTTGTAGTCTTTTGCTCTATAGGGAAATAAATGAGCTGTACAGTAATTAAATGATCACGCCTCTCTCTTACATGTCATAGGCTGAACTGCACATTTTGTGTTTGCTGGTACATTGACGTTCTGCTCTGACAGTCACAGAAGTGCAGTATCAATCTTGTGTCTATCAATGTGATAAAGAGCTTGTCTTATCTGTAAAATATGATTTGCCATTCTACAGCACTTTGCTTCATCAGCAGTGCAATAAAGCCTTGACCAGTTTTGCTTCAGTACACAGATTTTACATTAGACATTAAGTGGCGACTCAATCCAGTAGCAAAATAGTTGAACATACAAAAGTAAAAAAGAAAAAGTCCTTAGATAATGATAATAATAAATCTTCAGTGTTTAATCTTATTACATTTAATTTGAATGTTAGCAATTTTATTAATATCACCATTAACTGCATAATCCCAGCAATACGTGAACTTAGTAACTTGACACATAGATATTTCCGAATATGGAAATATCTGTCGAATTTCTGCTCCCGAAAGCCAATAATTGAATTTAATGTAGTCTTGGTTGTAGTTGTTGCAGTTTTGTTATTTATTTTCGAGAATGAGAGAGTATCCATGTTGGAATCTTGGAATTTGTCTATTTCTACCAAGTTTATTGGATGAATTTTCTCTGAAATACTAAAATAGTCTTTGATTGGATGTGCACGTTAAAGGGTTAGTTCACCCAAAAATTACTCGACCTCATGTCGTTCCACACCCTTAAGATCTTCGTTCATCTTTGGAGCACAAATTAAGATATTTTTGATGAAGTCCGAGAGGTATATGACTCGTCTATAGACAGCAATATAATCAACACTTTCAAGGTCCAGAAAGGTACTAAAGACATCGTTAAAACAGTCGACGTGACTGCTTATGAAGCGACGAGAATACTTTTTGTGCGCAAAAACAAAACAAGAATAATAATTTTATTTCACAATCTCTTCTCTTCTGCGTCATTCTCATACGCTGTTTATGTGCAGCGCTTTAAGGTTGTACATCAGAACGCGGACTCATTATTGGCCAGCTCCTGCGTCAGCATCACACGCATGCGTCGTGCTGCTCACGTGTGCAGCTTTGGCCAATACTGAGCCAGCATTCGGCCATAAACACGGAAGGATAATGACAGGGAAGCACAAAGTATTCTCGTCGCTTCATAAAATTAAGGTTGAACTACTGTAGTCACATTGAATTTTTTAACAATATCTGGACATTGAAAGTGGTGTTATATTGCGGTCTATGGATGAGTCATATACCTCTCTGATTTCATCAAAAAATATCTTAATTTGTGTTCTGAAGATGAACGGAGGTCTTACGGGTGTGGAACGACATGAGGGTGAGTAATTAATGACAGAAATTTCATTTTTGGGTGAACTAACCCTTTAATGCCAACAAGGAAGTTTTTTTCCCCTCCCTCTCAAATATTAAGCTTATCTATTTTGTTATCCTCATAGCTATGATTACATATGCATTTTATTTTTTGCATTTAGGTACATGTCTTAATCTCACAGTAAGGTTTGGATAGTTCATGTAGGATCATGTAGTTGTCAAGTCCAGCTGTTGATATAGGACACCTAAATTGGACCAGAGAACTAGATCTGGATCTAGAGTCATCGTTACATTTATACAGCGCAATGAATCTCAGTGTCTTGTCAAGTCATTTAACACTATACGAGTTTAAACCTTAGAGTCTTGAGCTGCCGTGGTGTTGGGGGTCTGGATTTTCCAGGTGTCCATGAAGTCGGTATGCCATGGTGAGGGGTCCATAGCAACACTCATGAAAAATAAATGCACAGTGTTTTTATTTAATTGCTGATGAATTATTGATACACTCCTACATTTAGAAGGTCAAATTTAAATGAGAATGCAAGAAAGCATGTCTTGGGGCATTGTCTCAAGGCAGTGATCTGTGTCATTGTTGGGTTGTGTAGACTTTCAAATAGAACTATAAAATGAAATATATATATATGCATATATAATGAAAGAAACGCATTTAATTCATTGTTTAATTGATTTAATTTGCATCCCTTTTATTGTTTATTTAGTAAATGCAAATACTGTATGCAATTGCAGTATTTTTTAAAGCGGCTTTAGGGCAATTATTTCCCTTATGCACAAAAGGACGTCACAGTTTTGTTTGTTTGTTTGTTTTTTTTCCCCTTCCTCCCCTTGTTAATTTGAAAAATTGCTGGTATCACTGAAGACGGTTGCCAGTATCTCCGATCAGATGTTGTGCTGTAAAAGGCCCATCACATGTGGTTCTTTCATTTCTATTAAAGCCCTGTGAATATAAGCTATTTAGGTGAAGGAGAAGGCAGGGCTCAGGCTCTGTGGGGTTGTTTGCTTTATTTGATGTGGAAGCTGTTGCCATGGTTTTGGTCCTGGGGGAATAGAGGCACAAGCTGTGACAATGTCTGTTACCTCATTTGACACCTGTGGCACACCTTGGATAGTTTTTACTGGCACAGAGCCGCCGTCAATAGGTTTGACTGCGGAGCGTTGCCGTGGTGGAGATCTGCAGGAATTCTAGTCTTATTAACAAAGACGAGGTTATTTTTGCAATCGCTTTCTCTTTTTTCTGCCTGTGAAGGCACAGCCTTTTGTCTCCCCCTCACTGAATCACATGTGTGTGGAAAGAGACTGCAGCGTGTGAAAGCTGATCTGTGTCAGAAGGAGCATCCAGACAGCATGGAATCGTCATCTTCTTCTGAACGCGTAGCGCACGCACGCTTTCTGGATTTACCTTTACCTCTGGATCTCACTGGATCTATGCCTTTCTCTCCCGGTCGGAGCCGTGAGTATGTTTGCTAGCACAAAGTTTTATAATCATTAGGTAATCGTATCTTTTCCGACAATGAAGCTTTTAGTCTAAAGTGCAAGGAGGAGGGAAAAATCAATAGCTTTGCTGAAATAGTTTTTGTGGCTCGGCTGGCTCTAATGATCAGCCGGAGAACTGGAGTCCTCCGAGTGTGGCCATGCCTAAGAAAAAAAGGACTACAACAACACCAATCGTTTCTTTTTCATCAGGGTACCACCCTGAATGCCAGCATCTATATTTAATGCGCAGTGGAAGGCTTTCTTTTGCTTTTAAGAAAGTGATGTGATTGATACCTGCTCGTGGACGATCTTGTAGCCCCAGTCCATTTAGATTAAGAATCCCTGGAGAACTGTGGGCTTTTGACTGCAACGCTTGCCAGTTAATTGAACCCATTTCCTGCTTCTTCAGGCTCTTAGGTTCTCCCCCATGCACAGAGAGCTCCTCGGTCCTTCATTGATCCTTTCTCAGGTCTCAGCTCGTCTGGAGCTGGAGTCACAGCCCAGAGTAGCGTGCACCACTCGTGGGCAGCACGATCACCTCCTCCCTTCTTGCTGCCCACTCCACCTTCCAGCATGAGACTGCTATACACTTGATCTCCCAGCTGGTGAGGACAGGAAGGTTGTGAGTTGGACTACGGATGGATTTTGGGCTGTCGGCTCCGACTTTACACTTACATTGTTCCGTCGTCAGATCCGTGAGAGGATGCTGTAACCTTATCCAGGTGCACCCTCCCTCTTCTGCCACGCTTCCACTTTCCGAACTGCCTCGGCGCTTGACAGCTGTAGTGGATCTGTCCTGGCCCCAAGGGCTGTGATGAACTACATCTTCGGAAACAACACGCTGTACCCGCGAGGCGGTCGGGCCAACACCGCATCCGGTCATGCTGCCCCAGGGTCCAAACAGAGGCAGTGGGCCAAACGGAGCTCCAGTGAAGAACTGCCTTCGTCTTCCTCTCGCTGGCAGCAGCTGCTGGCCTTCTTCACGCGACGCGGTGCCTTCAGCGACTGCATCACTGCAGGAGCGAGCCAGGTAACTCTTCACCACAGCACACCTGCTGCATGAGATGCACGTGTATTTGAGCCAAGTGTGAGGAAACATCACTGTAAACTAGCTGAGCTCTTGAGAATGCATATTTTAGCCATTCCGGGTTTGGTTTTGTTGGGGTTTCTGACTGGAGTGAAACAGCTACGTCTTTCAACACCATCCAATTCTTTCAGAATTAAATGTGCCATTTATTTGCATAGTTTGTCCTTTCACTGTTTGCAAAGGCACTAACATATTGTAGCATGGGATGTTGATTGGAAACATAGCTTTGGTACATCTACCTTATGGTATGACTTTTGCTAGTAATAAGCAGTGCCAGTATGTTATCCTTTTGGTAGAAATTATTTGGTTTTGTTGGAGTTTTCTTGTCTGGTGTGACACATCTACATCTTTCAATATGTCTTAATCCTTTTATTTGCTTAGTTTGTCCTTTCATGTTTGCAATGACAATAACTTTAGTGTAAGAGTTATTAACATTGTTATGAGCAGAAAATGGCTTGCCCTGATACTCACTTTGCTTGTGAGAAAGTGCAGGTAAAAAGCTACTTATGTATTCAATGAATTGGCTGAGTTATTAAGTGAAAGCCCATTTAATTGAGAGTTACAATACATAATCATACTGGACAGTTGAAGTATCTGCTTCCCATAGGTAGAGGAAAGCACTCAGTTGGTGAATGATAGTCCTCTTGAATCTAATCATGTGAAGCGGTTAAGTCAAAGCAGTTCTGCTCCTTCTTTCTGGCCATAAGTGACCTGAGGGAGCAGACAAAAAAAGGTTGTCTGTCTGGCAGGCAGGTTCTGATCCCAGGAACACGGTCACTCATTGTGTCATAAGGGGTCATGCCCTGGAATGAAAGCAAGACAATTAGAAGCCGCAACAAAAGGGCTTTACAGTCAGTTCTTTTATTCCTGCTATTGACTGTTGATAACTGCATCTTTTTTCCATGAATGTTTTCAAAAGTGCCAAACCAGCAATTCTTCCTAATGATATCAACATTACACAGTTTGTTCATTTTTTTGTGATATACAGTGGAAGTAGAGTCTGGAAATATTCTGAAAATAGAGTCTGGGAATGCTTTAAACTTTCAGGTCATAATTTGTAATTTGTGTGTTGGGTGACAGTTAGAAGCCTTTCATGAACAGTACACACTTTCTGAACAGCTTACAAATGGACAAGAACTCCCTGCCCATCCATGCAGCCTAATAATATCCAGTCAGCACTGCGAATAACCCCCTTAGGGTAAACGGAACAGAACCAACATAAATGTATTGCAGATATCATTAATGTTCTTAATGACAATAATTTAATGTAACAATATGAATCAAGATGAAAGATTCAAAGAGGAATACCAGAAGGCCAAGTCCTGACTGTGGATGAGAGGAGGATCTGGGGATGGAGTAAATTAGCTCCTGAGCAACGCAATAAAGCTGCTGATAATACTGAATAGACCTTATATAGGGATGCTGTGATAGGCATTGTATTCCTATAGGTAGATGTGGATCAGCTGAGAGTTGATTTGGGTCATCTGCATATTATTATTTGAATATAAGTGTATATAATTATTGCCATACTGAGTCTTGTACACTACAAACATTGAATATGAAGTGATATAAGAGCAAAGTAACATATGCATAGGGGAGACCATGGATTTGTGATGCAACTCAATGCAACTCACTAGACCATTTGCTTAGATGGACAGGCATTATGAACACTGAAAACTTTTTAGGATCCTTTTGCTACTGCAGCTTCGTTGTTTAATCACATTAGGTAATTTTGAGTAATGTTACAGTAGCCCAGTGAATGGGGACTGGATCTTTTGAACTTTTGAAAAACTGTGCCATAATTCCAACTTTCAAGTTTTCTGGAGCCGTATGATGGCATTGTCTGATAGACAGAACAAAATGAAAGCCATTATTGATTGATAAACTTTTCCCTCAAGTGAGCTCTTAACTGCTTTGACCAGATCATTGAGTCAATGAGTTGAGTTGTAATGCGTGCATGAGTCACAGGACCAATTTTATGATACTTTTAGTGTATTTTTCTTTATTCTGCATTTTTGAGCTTGACTGTCCCACTCCTCTTTGACTTTCATTTACAAACCCGATTCGAAAAAAGTTGAGAGACTGTACAAATTGTGAATGCAGTAAAAAAAAGAATGCAGTAATTTACAAATATCATAAACTTATATTTTTTTTCACAATAGAATATAGATAACATATCAAATGTTGAAAGTGAGACATTTTGAAATGTCATGCCAAATATTGGCTCACATTCCAGAGCTACACATTCCAAAAAAGTTGGGACAGATGGCAATAAGAGGCCGGAAAAGTTAAATGTACATATAAGGAACAGCTGGAGGACCAATTTGCAACTTATTCGGTCAGTTGGCAATATGATTGTGTATAAAAACAGCCTCTCAGAGTGGCAGTGTCTCTCAGAAGTCAAGATGGGCAGAGGATCACCAATTCCCCCAATGCTGTGGCGAAAACTAGAGGAGCAATGTCCGAAAGGAGTTTCTCAGAGAAAAATTGCAAAGAGTTTGAAGTTATCATCATCTATAGTGCATAATATCATCCAAAGATTCATAGAATCTGGAACAATCTCTGTGCGTAAGGGTCAAGGCCGGAAAACCATACTGGATGGGCTCAGGAATACTTCCAGAAAACATTGTTGGTGAACACAATCCACCATGCCATTCGCCGTTGCCGGCTAAAACTCTATAGGTCAAAAAAGAAGCCATATCTAAACATGATCCAGAAGCGCAGGCGTTTTCTCTGGGCCAAGGCTCATTTAAAATAAACTGTGGCAAAGCGGAAAACTGTTCTGTGGTCAGACGAATTAAAATTTGAAGTTCTTTTTGAAAAACTGGGACGCCATGTCATCCGGACTAAAGAGGACAAGGACAACCCAAGTTGTTGTCAGTGCTCAGTTCAGAAGCCTGCATCTCTGATGGTATGGGGTTGCATGAGTGCGTGTGGAATGGGCAGCTTACACATCTGGAAAGGCACCATCAATGCTGAAAGGTATATCCAAGTTCTAGAACAACATATGTTCCCATCCAGATGTCGTCTCTTTCAGGGAAGACCTTGCATTTTCCAACATGACAATGCCAGACCACATACTGCGTTAATTACAACATCATGGCTGCGTAGGAGGAGGATCCGGGTACTGAAATGGCCAGCCTGCAGTCCAGATCTTTCACCCATAGAAAACATTTGGCGCATCATAAAAAGGAAGATGCTACAAAGAAGACCTAAGACAGTTGAGCAACTAGAAGCCTGTATCAGACAAGAATGGGACAACATTCCTATTCCTAAACTTGAGCAACTTGTCTCCTCAGTCCCCAGACGTTTGCAGACTGTTATAAAAAGAAGAGGGGATGCCACACAGTGGTAAACATCGCCTTGTCCCAACTTTTTTGAGATGATGCCATGAAATTTAAAATCAACTTATTTTTCCCTTAAAATTATACATTTTCTCAGTTTAAACATTTGATATGTCATCTATGTTGTATTCTGAATAAAATATTGAAATTTAAAAAAAATTCCACATAATTGCATTCTGTTTTTATTCACAATTTGTACAGTGTCTCAACTTTTTTTGGAATCAGGTTTGTACTTATATCTGACTTAGATTTGCCAGGATATTGTTCAGAAATCCACCTTTTGTGTTCTGTGAACAAAATAGTTGCACAGATTTGGAGGGAGAATAAATAATGGCAGAATTAAATTTTTTTTGTGTGTGTATTATTCTTTTAGCTAAGTCTACAGTGATCCAGTGCTGATAGCATAATGTAATCGATTTTATTTGCTTTACCTTACATTGTATTGCAAAGATGGTCATGTTAGAAGTGCCGCATTATGTTTATCTGGAAGCTTAAAAGTATTAATCCATCTTGGTGAAAAAAAACTTGCTATTTGCATGATATATGGCATTTCCAATCACTGTTAACTATATTTAAATGTCACAGCTGAATGTATCAAATGACACATACCATGTAAAATTTTGGCTTCACCTTGACTCAAAGGTAATGTGAAGCCATTGGGTGTTAGATTTATGGACCATTTGAAGTCATGGATCCGCCTAATGAGAAAACGAAAAACATGCAGATCTGTGCTTTGAATCAGACATAATTTATGAGCATGAAATTCATCTTATACTGAAGGAGAGAAATTATTTAACTGGAAAAATGCAAAGTATTTGATCAGTTTTTCCACAAAAGCCTAGAGAGACCGAAAGAGCATGGCATCTAAAGATGATGGCATTTCCTTTAGAGCAGTGCGTTTTGTAGCAGTGCTTCCACTTATGGTCTGCCTGATTATGATTTCATTAAAATAAGAATAGGTTTTGAAGCAACCAATGAAAAAGAAAGTGCTATATAGTAATGTCACTGGTTCTCTCTGGACCTTTTTGCTGTGTATGTGTATATGTCCAATGCAGTTACAAAGTCTGAGTCCACTTTTGATTTTTTTAAACTAATTTATTTAATTAAATGTGCACACTTTGTATGCATTTTTTTTTTACAGTATATTATACAGTATATTATAATTATATTGAAAATGAAAGAAAAAAACGTTTTCTCATTTTACTTTAATATTAGTAGCATTCATGTTGCATGACCTCCAAGTTTGTGTAAAACCTATTTATTTCTAGCTCTAAATGATATTTTAAATTACATATATACAGGGTGGACTCATTTGTGTGGCATGCGTATGTGCAGTATGTATGTATATATGTATGTATGCGGCACATCTGTATAAGTTTTCCATGTTCTACCTGCTTCTGTTGATCTATTTCTGGTAAAGGCATCGCAATGATACGCCAGGCTTCAATCATCCACCCACCAAGATCTCAAGCACAGCTAAGCCACTGCATATATGTGTGTGTGTGTGTGGCACAGATCAAATTAGGAACTAAATGAATTGATGTAGTTTCATTAGCATTTGTGTAACCACTTTTGGAAACTATTAATGTTACCATGTTTTTGATGTATCCACCCTAATAGACACCTATTAGGGTGGATACATCAAAAACATGGTAACATTAATAGCTACCTCATGCAATATACATTTCCATACATACAGTGAGTCTCGATTTTATTACATCCTTAAAAATATGGTTCTTTATTGGCATCTGTTTTCATGTAGAACCTTTAACATCCATCTAACCTTTCTGTTACAAACAAAATTCTTTATAATGGAGAAATGTTCTTTACACTAAGAAAACAATAGTTCTTTTAAGAACTGTTCACTGTTCTTTGTTGAACCAAAAATGGTTCTATGGCATTGCTGTGAAAACCTCCTTTTGGAACCTGTATTTTTAAGATTGTACTTTGCGATGCATCACAAAATCATAGCTGAATTCTCATTAAATGAACTGTAGGAAATGGCATGAATAAAAACATGTGAATACAAGGACCAAAATGCAAAATGAAAAGAAAAAGAATCCCAGCATGGCTTGCAAAATTACTTAATGATGTTAATTCATGAGAACCAGTTTAAGATCCGTAGAGCTGCAGTCTTCCAGAGAGCATGCATAGCCTCGCAGGTCTCACTGCAGCTTCAGCTGTTGCCATGGTGTTGCCATAGCAATCGTCAAGCAAGGACATTTCATCATGTGGCAGCACTTGTTTATTTATTTCTCATATCTGTTGAACATAGAGGTTTGTATGACATCGTCTCTTTCATCATGGGCGATGTGCAGGTGCAACTCTTGCTCTTGGGTAAACAGCAGATGATTCGGTCGTCGCTTCATCAATCACCATCGTAATAGCCACCCAATCACCCTCTGTGACCCTGCCCATTAACCCTATTAGTTCAGCTGAGACAAAAGAGGGACCCTCCTTCCTGGTGTAATTTATGGCTTCAGCAAGGTTGTAGTAGATTAAAATTTCTTCTTCTTCAGGGAGATGAGTATTTCTCCGGCTGAAGAGATGCAGCGTTCCTGTGCGTGCTGGCCGGGGGAGGTGGAGGAGAGAGATCTGTGGGTTGTGTGTGTGTAGGAGACATTCTCCACAGTGAATCATGGCAACAGGAATGAACATTTCACTTCTCCTTTTAAGACGATACAGATCCTGTTTTGACGCATCCTTTGGCTGCAGTTTGTACGAGAGGACGCATTAGAGGTGGTTTTGCAGAGGGCAAAGTGATTTGAGTGCTCGTTAATTGATAATTTGCCATTAAGCTGCTGTTTTAATCTAAACCGTGTGTTGAAGATCATTTGCAGTGGCAGCACCTCTTGACCAGATTGGTGTTAAGTGTGTTGTACAAGTGTATAATAGTGACTGTGGTTACTGGCTCTTGAGTTCAGGGCTACCACCACTCGCATCATGGAGCTTTGAAAATGTAGCTTCCCAAGCTACAAGCAACTCATGATGTAAAATACAATCCCACTTATATTAGGTGTCTTTACCTACTGTTTACTAACATTTAAATTAATCATTTCATACAAAGCACTTATTCTGTACACACGTTTTTACATTGTTTATATTTTTGAAAAATACCTATATGTGATTTACAGATTAATTAATTTCTGTGATTACATCTATAATTACAATGTTGACCCTTCCCTTCCCATTTAACCCACCCTTAAACCTACCCATACCACCAAACCTGTCCCTAACCTTACCCGTATCCCACCTCAATAGCAGCAAAAGTGTTTTGCAATACAACATGAACACAATAAGTACATTGTACTTATTTTTTGATGTATGTACATAGTAGTTACGGACACCTAATATAAAGTGTAACCTAACATACAGTCAAGCTAACCTTTAGGAAAATGATTTAATTATCATATGATTTAATAAGAAAAATGATCTTTTATTAAATTAAGAGTCATATAATTATTTATTTGTAATTATTTATTTAAAAAAATATTAATAATAATAATAATAAAGTTAATCATATAAATGTTTATTTAAATTTTATTGTTATTTTAAATAATGTTAAAAAATTTATTTATAAACAAACATAATAATAATAATAATAATAATAATAATAATAATTATTATTATTATTATTATTATTATTATTATTATTATTATTATTATTATTATTATTATTATTATTATTAGTCTTGTTTGCTCAAGAACTCTCCATTGGCTTCCATTGGTCAGTCAGACAAATTAACCTTAAACTTATATAAATATAAATAATAATATATAATTATTAATAGTAATAATAATAGTTGTAGTTGTTGTTTTTAAATAATTTTATAATAATAATAATAATAATAAAAATAACTATTATTAATAATAATAATAATAATAATAATAATAATAATAATAATAATAATAATAATAATAATAATAATATTAACTATTATTATTATTAACTATTATTATTAACTATTATTATTGTTATTGTTGTTATTATAGTCTTCTTTGCTGAAGACTATAATTCCTCACAATGTTTTTTTTTTTTTTTTATTTAACAGTAGATTTCCAGAACTCTCCCTTTGCTGCCATTGGTCAGACGGATTGAGTCACCATAAACTCATGCCATAGTTTGAGTCATATTTTTGTGAGTTGATTAGAAAGCTCAAAATTATATCTTGATCTTTTTGAAGACAATATATTAACAGTTAATGCTGCCTTTCAGTATAATGAAAGATAGAATTTCAATATACACACTTCATCTTTGAATAAGGAAATGCAAAAATGGTGACAGATTTCAACAGATAGTCCCATCCCAGTTTTTCTGTCAGGCTGATCAAGATATGTTGCTGATCAAGAGAAATTTTGTTGTTGTTGTTGTTGTTTTTTTTTAGCTCCACAAAGTGTGAGAGGAAACATTGTGTTAAAATCGCACACCACCTTTATTGCGTGTTGTGGTTTTTCATGTTGTTGTTCTCTTTACAGCATTTCACTGTAGCTGAATAGAAAAGCTATTAGAATTATTAATAGAGTTTTCAATTGTGGTTTAGATAATGTTCAGTTGAACTGCAGACAATATTGTGTCTTTAAGTTGGGATGCATTTATAGCTCTGTAGTGGCTTTACATCATATTATAAAAAGATTGATCTCAGAAGTGAATGTATCTCATTGGCTTCTATTGAGTGTCATATAGTGGAGACCTACTCAATAAATGTATTGTATAAGTTTACTATGTTATTTTTGGTCAGAAACACGCAAAAGGAGTCAAATTCCCTGTTCTTTTGGTTTTCAGTGTGCATTCAGTGCCTGCTAGTTTGTGAATGAGTTCATTAGATTCAAAGAAGACAGAAGCAGGGCAGTGTGATGTCTATCAAGATCGTGTGTCAGTGAAAGAACGCACTGGCAATCCCGGTGAACAGCGGCCTTTATTGATTAGTCTGTTCAGTGGGAAATGCAAGCTTATAATATAAGATGTTAGCCTAAGTCTAGCCTTTGGCTAAACATGAACACTGTTTGTGTTGAACTGGGTTTTCAAGCTCAAGGATGTGCTTCAGGCTTGTTGTGTGTTAGAGATCAATGCTTCAATGTTCTACACTGTATTAGCATCCAATTTCTGTGATCTCTTCTGATTTAGACATGTGCTTCTGTACCCTTTTCAATGCACTCACTGTTTCCAGTTGTACATTTGAATCTCTGTTAAGGAATCTCTATAAAGGTATTTTAACATTTGGATTTTTTTTTTTTTTTTTTTTTTTTTTGCGCAAATAAGCTTTAAACCGTAATTTAAAGCTGATTTATGAATTTTGTTTCAGTTTTAAAGTACTATATCTATTATAGTTACATAAGTCATTTGTAGGTTAATTTCCCTGAAAAGTGGAAACACAATATACGTATCTGTACCGTAGTCTGTATCAGTCAGTATTGAACAGTATTTGTGCATGCTCAAATCCTATTTTTACATTTAGATTATTAAAGTTAATCTTTAAAATGTATATGTAACACTGTTAAATGTAATCCTCAGCAAATCTCAAAATATTTTTTCATACTGCACATTATGTTGTGATGCCTAAATTCCCTTGTAGCATTTAAAATGATTTTAGTTTTTAGTGTTTTAATTTATTATTATTATTATTATTATTATTATTATTATTTAGTCTAACATACCATAACATGAAAATAATTATTTTCTTGGTCAAAATTTTAATATTGTTACATTCCTACCTTTAACTTGATTTAAACTGTCTTGTCGTATTAACGGACCTCAAATAATATGCTGATGCCAGACTGTATGGCGCCACACTGAGGATTGAATATTTTCACATTGATGTGGATGGTTGATGTGTGCAGTGTGTGGCCTTGTTTGCTTTCCTCCAACCTGAACATGTCTGTGTGTATGGAGCCATCTGCTGTACAGCAGGAGGTGTGTCTGTGTATTTCATGTGAAACAAATCAATAAGGCCACTATCCAGAGATTATATGTAGCACATTAAATCATTTTTTATTTTAAATTTTAAGAATTTTTGAAGGGATTTCCCACCTTTTTTTATGTACCCCATAACCCTTTTTATTAAGGCTCAAATACCCCCTCACCAACATCAAAAATGTGCTCCTATTAATCATTCAGCATTATCATTAACATCATTAAAGTTAAAACCAAAAACACAATGGTAACACTTTACTTAAAGCCTTTATATATAATGCATTATAAAGGTATGCATTACTTATGTCTTGTAATGCACCTTATAATGCATTGTATGATCTCATGAATAATTGTAACCACAGTTGTAAAACTGATCTATTCATTTAACACAGTATAACACATTAAAACACACAACCAATTTTAGATTTAACAAGGAATCTGCTAATATTATAATGCATTTTAAATTTGCTTACAATTATTTATGAAAAGATATAATACATTATAACTTACACTATGAATACATTTATAATACAATATAAATAAAAGGCGTTAAGTAAAGTGTTACCATCACAATCAACAACAATGGATAATGTGGGTGAAAAGCAGATTAACTAAGTTGCAATACTTTATAATCTGCTATCAGCATCATCTACACAAAATGTTTAAAGGTGCCCTAGAATCAAAAATTGAATTTACCTTGGCATAGTTGAATAACAAGAGTTCAGTACATGGAAATGACATACAGTGAGTCTCAAATTCTATTGTTTCCTCCTTCTTATGTAAATCTCATTTGTTTAAAAGACCTCAGAAAAACAGGCGAATCTCAACATAACACTGACTGTTACGTAACAGTCGGGATCATTAATATGTACGCCCCCAATATTTGCATATGCCAGCTCATGTTCAAGGCATTACACAAAGGCAGCCAGTATTAACGTCTGGATCTGTGCACAGCTGAATCATCAGACTAGGTAAGCAAGCAAGAACAATAGCGAAAAATGGCAGATGGAGCAATAATAACTGAAATTATCCATGATATCATGATATTTTTAGTGATATTTGTAAATTGTCTTTCTAAATGTTTTGTTAGCATGTTGCTAATGTACTGTTAAATGTGGTTAAAGTTACCATCATTTCTTACTGTATTCACGGATACAAGAGCTGTCGCTATTTTCATTTTTAAACACTTGCAGTCTGTATAATGCATAAACACAACTTCATTCTTTATAAATCTCTCCAACAGTGTGTAATGTTAGCTTTAGCCACGCAGCACAGCCTCAAACTCATTCAGAATCAAATGTAAACATCCAAATAAATACTATACTCACATGATCCGACGCATGCATGCAGTATGCATGACGAACATCTTGTAAAGATCCATTTGAGGGTTATATTAGCTGTGTGAACTTTGTAAATGCACTGTATTATAGTCGAGAGCTCGGGGGGCGGGGAGCGCCCGATTTAAAGGGGCCGCGCGCTGAATCGGTGCATAGTTGATGCTTCAAAATAGGCAGTTAAAAAAATTAATTAAAAAAATCTATGGGGTATTTTGAGCTGAAACTTCAGACACATTCAGGGGACACCTTAGACTTATATTACATCTTGTAAAAACTGGTTCTAGGGCACCTTTAAACAAAATTTTAACACATTACTGTTTTCTTTCCTTAAAAAGAAACCTGAAAATGTTGTGATATTATTCATTCTTATAAGTAATTATTTTTTTTTTTTAATAGGATTGTTTTAACCTATTATGTTTAAATCATTCCATGTACCACTGATTGTGAATCACTGTTTAAAGACAATTTTGGACATATATACAGTTATTGCAGTGTTTTTGATGTATAGTTTTCAACATTATCATAACTCACTGGTTTTTGTTTTTTAGTTCATGCGATACTACTAATATATATTCCTTTTAGTGTCCATTCTTTGGTGGCATACTTTCAAAAGCCTCAGGCACAAGCTTTGCTTTTTCTCTCTCTATTCCTCCTCCTCCTCCTCCTCCTCTCCCTTTCTCACCCACAGCCCCATAAGAAACAGGACAGGGTACATTAAAAGGTGCAGTCAACAGGAAACGGTACATTTACAACTGTCCAATCCTAATGCAGAAGTAGTCTCTCATCACGGTCCCCACTCTTCAGGCCCTGAAGCGTCCGTTTATTTAATTGGACAATATGTGAAAACGACATGTAGGATCACTGCACTAATGATAGTAAAGGATTATCTTATTTTATATTCTATAAGAAACTGGTTAAATAAAAAGTCTATTTAAATAATATAGATATGGTTTTTACTGTGATATTAAGCGGTTCAGAGATTACTCTTTTATATAAGCTGCATATAACATACAGCAAGTTCATTTGGATGTTCTATAGAAACCCCATGGGCTAAATGAACGACCACCGTCCAGCTCTCAGCACTTTATGGCTCACATTAAATTACACAGAACTGTGTAAAAGATCTTACAGTGTAGGTACAAATGCAGATTAGTTGTGAATAATAGTTTAGTAAAATAAGGTCATAGCGAGGCTCTGCTCGACTATCATATGCTCTGATACACCGCACCGGGCCGTTCGCCCGCCCTCTTGCTGAGCATCTAATAGAGATTGCGTTTATCCGCTGTGACCTCTCACTTTGTGACCCGTGTTAATGCTTTGAAAAGCGAATCAGACTACAAAAAGCCTTGTGAATCTCAAAAGTAGGGTGCAAATCTGCTGTTGTCCAAAGAGCGACGCGCAGATCGTCTGGACGCCAATGCTGAAATCAAGAATGGAGCATTGATTATTCATGCCTGCAGAAGAGACTGTGTGCTGTCATGTGCAGTGCCCATTGGAGCTCATTAATTGGTGAGCAAGTGCAGGGGGATGAGAGCGAGTGAGGCAGAAAGAGAGATAGACTGTGAGAGAGGCTGGCAGAAGAGTGGAGCCAGGGGAAAAGGACCAGATTTACAACCACGGTGTGTCCTCTCTCTCCTTCCCGATTGCCCAGCAAAGTAAGCGCATCACTCTTCAGGCTGCGTTCCTCATCATTTCACCTGGCGTCCACCTGATGGTCTGCTGTGGTGCCCCTCTGCTTGGAAAACAATGACCACCTATACAAACAACCATGAATACTGCTGCGGCGCTTACGTGGACTGTCGGACCGGGGTGACGGAGATGGCCAACTGCAACCATCCCAGAATGCAACAGAGGGTTGGACACGTGCACAGTACGCTGACCAGAACGCCGAAACAGTTGGTGCAACAACCGCAATTCCATCATCATTTCCACCACCATTTGCACCAGCAGCAGCAGCAGCCGCCGCCGCCGCTGCCTCACCTGCCTCAGCCCGCCCTGCTCAACTTCCAGCAGACTCATCTGGAGACCCACAGGGTTCCACAGTACAGCTCCTGCACCCTTCCAGCCTCCACCAAGAGCAGAGGAAAGTTCACCAACCTGAGGGATAGTGTGAAAAAGAGCCCCACCAAAAGCACAGCTAAAGTCAGAGCTTCTTCCAGTGCCTTGTGGCTTGCCAATTCTTGGGGCACGTTTTCATTGGATAAGGTATGTGGGAGACTTATTGAGAGGTGGTGCTGTAAGGTGGGAGGAAGAGGAGCTATGAGGATTTGAATCTGAATCTTCAATCTGAAATGTCTGTTATATTGTGTTGATGATTATACGGTTGTTTCTCAAGATTTATTGGGATAATAGTTGCCTTGCAAGCATGATATTGGAGGTGTAAGTGATATAATGGAAAGATCCAGGTTCATGTCATGTATTGAAATGAATTGACAGACATGGAACAAAAAATGTATATACACTACCATTAAAAAGTTTGGGGTCAGTTATGTTTTTGAAGGAATTGATATTTTTATTCTGCAAGGACACATTAAATTGATCAAAAGTGACTATGTTATTTATAATGTTACAAAAGATTTACATTTCAAACAAATCCTGTGCTTTTGAACATTTCTATTCATCAAAAAGGACCCTGATAAAACTCACGGTTTCCACAAAAATATTAAGGAGCTTGGCTGTTTTCAGCATTGATAATAGAATAGAAATGTTACTTGAGCACAAAGTCAGCATATTAGAATGATTTCTGAAGGATCGTGTGACACTGAAGACTGGAGTAAAAATTCAGCTTTGCCATCACAGGAATAAATTACATTTTTACAATTTATTTTAAATGTAATTTATTCCTGCAAATTTTATTGAAGAATTTGTGTCAAAAGATGAGATGTTTTGGTCATCGTGATGACACATTTTGTAAGTAGTGAACATGTTTGATATCTTTTATACACTTTTAACACTGTAATGGTTAAAGGAATATTGGGATAATAACATTAGGATATATTAATATCTTTTATAAGTACATGATTTATTAAAAAAAAAATATGCTGTATTAAAGTGGGGCATGTTTTGGGTTTTTATTCATTTGAGACATTGGTAGGAGCTTTAGGCTGAACTCTAAACCAGTCTCTCTGATCAATGCTAATGATTGATTCTAATTTTAACTCTGAGATCACAGGCCATGACTACTGTACAACCGCCATAATAGCATGCAGTATAAATAGATTCTTATATAAGTTACCCTGGTCAATTTAGGCAGGGCAGCATGTGCTCATGTAAAACGTTGTGGTTGAATTGGTGATGTCTTGTGTGCTGTTGTCACTCAAATATAGTACCACAGTTCATGCCATATTCTCAAGTCCCTGCCATAACCCTGAGTGTGAGGGTTAGTGAAACGGAAACCTTTCTAATTAGTAGTTGCAGTCATGTGTTTGTTGTTGACTGGGTGAACTGGACTGTTGTAACTGAATATCCGTCTCCTCTGGCTGTGTGATTGGTGCTTGGACAAGCGGCTGTGGATCAGATCGCTTTTGTTTGGGAACGCTGACACAGACGGCCTGTGTAGAGGGGCCAGTTTCAGCGGATGTCTCCTCACTGACAGTATGGCAACTCTCACTTTTGCTCCTGTAGAGCTGGAATCTGCTGAACTCCTATAGATATCTGCTTGCGTCAGATCCTCTTTCACAACAGTGCACAGTCCACATCATGTTAAGCTACACTGTATTTCAATTTCATTTCTGAATTCATGATTAGCCACAATTCTGAAATGAGATCTGTCAATCAAAGTCACTTTGACCATGAAAATGTCATGGAAATTTTGAGACAAAAGAGTTTTGAAAATTAGCAAGAGGCTATGTAATGCTAGCTAACATTAGCTAGCTACTTTGCTGGCTAGCTGTTTGTCAACATAAATCTTTTGACTATTAAAGGGTTAGTTCACCCAAAAATGAAATTTCTGTCATTAATTACTCACCCGCATGTCGTTCCAAACCCGAAAGACCTTTGTTCATCTTCGGAACAAATTTTTTTTTATCTCCCATAAAAGGTAACGAAATTACCACATTCAAGGTCCAGAGAAGTAGTAAAGACATTGTTAAAATAGTCAACGTGACTACAGTGGTTCAACACAAATGTTATGAAGTGACGAGAATACTTTTTGTGCATAAAAACAACTTTATTCAACAATTTTTCCTCTTCCCTGTCAGTCTCTTATACCTATAAAAAAATGAATGAATGGTGAAATATACTTCCATACAGAGCCCTACACATAACATGATGACTGCACGGGGAAATAAAAAAACAAGATTTAGCTTTCACGAATTAAGAATTTGTTCCCGCGACTTATTACTTATAATGTAGTTAATTTATTCATTTTGATTTAGTTAGATTGTGGCCAATGAGGCAACTAATTACTACAGTATGGCCATGATTTATCTAAAACAAGGGAACAAATGGATAGCACTTGGCCACAAATGAACAAGTCATGGGAACTAATTCTTAAATCATAGCATTAAAATATATTTTAATATGCTTGGCTCTGTACTTCTGGAATCAAAAACTGTTCTGCATGGTTGTAAAGCTGGATTGATTTGCATAATACTGTCTAAAAGGAATTGTTGGATTTTGTTTTTCTTGTCTCTTTTATCTATTATTTTCCAAGTAGCAATTGGTCATAGTGCACTTTAGTTTTACTTAGCAGTTGTTATAATGTAGATTGTTTAGTTCAAGTGCAATGTAGTCTGAAGTTTCTCTAGCTGGCACTCATTTTCAACCTGCAGAAATGAAAATGACTCACTTAAACTTACAGAGTGCTGATTGACACCTTGGCAGCTAATTTCATATTCAAAAGGAAGAGCTAATCCTTCACAGCCCTGCACAACAGGATGCTGATTGCTGGACTGGAATTTTATTTTTTAGCTTGGCTCTGTTTACATCTGGTATTAAGAAGCATTTACGTCAGTCCGATCACAAGTGGACGACTCTAAATACAGGTGTAAACAGCGTCTAAAACATTTTGAGCCTGTCCACTTTCGACAACTTCCAGAGGTAATCGAAAACACATTCAACAGGATTGCTTTCGTGGTGTAAACGTGGTCAAACGCGTTTGAACAGCCACAAAAGACCACCTACTCTCCGCCTACTGACCTGATGCGTAAACATTATGGGAAGCGTGCTAGCCAAACGGGATTTAAAGTTTGTTGGCTGAAGACCAAAGATTGATTTGAAGAGGAAAAACATACCAAGCACAATGTTCTCTTACCATTCATGATTTTTAACTCGCACTCACCACTTTCAGCGTGGTCTTGCAGCTCAGAGCAGAAACTAAAGTTGATTATATTTTTTCTGTCATCTTCGGTCATGTTCATATTTAAATTGCGCAAGAGTGTATTGTACATTAGATCGAAAGATCTTAAAAATAAAACGTACATGTACCTGCCCATAGACCCTCCCATTGAAGAAATCAGGACAGAAACGGTTGAAAGAGACCGATAATAACACAAGGTGTAAACGAGTATTTGTCTGCCTCATCTACTTGTGATCCAATTGGCTAAAATGCATCTTAATACTAGGCATAAACCCTTGAAATGCACACAAAAAAAGCATTTTTTTAAACGGTTAACTTAATGGTCGAGTCTAAAGAATGGTTTGTTCTTCAAGTGAGTCACAAAATAGCATCACAAATACTGACATTTACATTGATATGGATTCTATCACAATTTACACTTTTAAAGCTCCTTTGCTAATACAAACGAATACAGTAAATATTATTTTATAGAGTGTTTCACCACAAAATGAAATTTTCATTATTTACTTACTCATGTCATTCCAAAACAGTATGCTGTTATTTTTTATTTTTTTTTTTTTTATCTGTGGAACACAAAAGGAGAATTATGATGGTTCTTCAAATGAATTTTAACAACGGTTCATAGTGGCCACTAGCTCTTTTTTTGGGAGAATGAAAGTTATCATTTGTCTCTATCATTCAAATTGTCCTTTTGTGTATCACTGAAAAAAAAGTACAGAATTGAAGTAACATAAAATATTGTTAGAATATTAATTTTTCAGTAAACTATACTTTCAAAGCTTATTTATAAGATCATTTCATTCTTAAATTTTTCATTTCTTTTTCCCACCCTTTATGATCTAACTTTTTTGCGGTGAATGATGTAAATTTAATATTTGCAGAGACTTTTGCTAATAAAAATATATTTCCAAGTCTTAATTTACAGGCTAAATCAGTCATATGATTATTTTATTTATTGTGTTGTGTTTCCATTACCTCATCTTCTCCTTCTCTGTTCTCAATTCTGTTCAATGTCTGTTTAAATTGTTTTTTTTTTTTTTACGAATTCTCTTTAAAAAAAAAAAAAAAAGCAGTCGTGTGTTATCTGGTCTGACCTTTGACCTCCACTGTCATTGTTTAGCAGGCAGATGTCATTCCTCCCTCTGCTCCCATAATCCCTGTGATCCCTATCCCACCCGTCCCAGCCGAGACCACTGCCATTCCAGCACCCACGTCACAGGTCTTTTTTTTTTCCTCATGTTTTCACTCCACCCACTCAACTATGGTCCTCTTGACTTAGAGAGATTACAAGAGAGAATGCCATGTTATATTGCTGATGCGCACTTGTACCTCAAAAGCAATTGTGCAAGTGAAGCGTGTGATACATGTTTGCTGAAGGATTAGGTCTGTGCTGGTTTATGCCACTGTATTGCATATTCTGCAGTATGTTATGCTGTGTATGGATACAGGCTGTGCTGTTAATCTCTTGCAAATGCCAGAGTAATACTGTATCAGCATGCCAAGAGTAAGTGATGCTTTTTATTGGGTCTTTTTAATAGTTAACTGTTCATTTCACTATTTCATTCTCAGTAGGTTAGGGACAAGAAGCAATGTGCACAGTTGTGGGTCTTGATTCGTATCTGCTCAAGTATTAATGAATGTTTCTTTTGCAGGCAAGCCCAGCACCGGTGGTGGTGAACACAGAAAGCCTTGACACCTCACCCTATGTAAGTCCATATGTAAGTGATTTATCTCTTCATGTACTGCAATTTGTGAAGAGTTATATTATTGCAGAATGTTGTTCAGTTTTTAGAATATTAACTGACTTTACAGAAGGTCATTTTAACTGTCACTACAAAAATATTAAATATTACATTGAATATACTTTTTTTTTAAATCTTGTTTTTGAAAGTATAGTCTTTGAGGCTCACCAAAGCTGCGTTTATTTGATGAAAATAGTACGAAATAGTACTGGAGTTTCCTGTTAAAACGTAATTTGTTCCTATGATGGCAAAGCTGAATTTTTATCAGCCAGTACTTCAATCTTCAGTGTCACATGATTCTTCAGAAATCATTCTAATATGCTGATTTGGTGCTCAAGCAACATTTCTTATTATTATCAATGTTGAAATTGGTTGTATTTAGGAGATCATTTTTAGATTTCTATCCTATACTGTTGGGGAACCTCAAAATATATAGATGTTATGGAGTTTCCTTGTTCTATCTTGCATGGAGATTTAACTGTGGTTGACATTTATCAGGGTCCCATGACACTTCTTCAACCTCATTCTTCTCTCAGTCTCAGCAGTGTCTGATAATCCTATACATCCAGAGCCAGAAAGCCTGCTGAGCTGACTTCTGTCATCCTTCATCAAAGACTCACTCTGAACACTAGAGTTATCTGAATGAGATAGAACTAAAGTCTATAAAGAAATGACCATGAGGAACTCTTGACTGACCTCATTAAATACTCCACACCATCAGTGCTGGAGCTTCACTCATTTGCTATGTGGCTTAAGATTGGATGTTTCTAAGGATGTCGGTTGTCTGTGATTTCTGTGTGTGGTTTGAGTTTCAGTAGTTGTAAATGTTAAAAAAAAAGTAGATCTGCACTTGAATTATAATTTAAAGAAATCATACTTGCTGTAACAAAAAATTAGCAATTTAGTGAATGAAACCTAAAGACATTGAGGAGATTCATCCAGTAATATTAAAGGTAGGGTAGGTAATTTAAGAGAGGCTAGTGTAACTAATGTAGGCTGGTAAGAACTGTGTATGCAAACATCACTCCCCTGATCTCAAGAGGTGCTTTAGCGACTAACGCACCGGCTCTTTTGCCGGCGGACCTGGGTTCGAGTCCAGCTTAGAGCGGGCAGTTTGAACAGGAGATTTTACATTGGTGCCGTGACCCGGATGGGAGTGAGGTTTAGGGGGGTGAGTGTAACTGATGTAGGCTGGTAAGAACTGTGCATGTAAACATCACTCCCCTGATCTCAAGAGGTGCTCTAGCGACTGATGCTAGAGACTGCGATCTTGTGCCTCCTTGTTAGAGCGCCCGACTCCCATGCCGGCGGACCGGGGTTCGAGTCCCGCTTAGAGTGGGTGGTTTGAACAGGAGGGGTTACAATAGCAAGAGCCATTCAGAGCTCTCTCCAAAGCCACACCTCCTTCAAAACACATGAACGCACAGCAGTCTGCAAAGCGTCAGAGACGGCGTTAAATTACCTTCTCAAAGCACATAACATTACACTAATAATGAATGTAAACAACTTACAGAGCTCTTGCCTATACCACCTGACTGCTGCAGATTAATTTTGGCATTGATAGTGTTGAAATCCGAGTCTGAGGATGTGAACGTCCCGGGTTGTCATCTCGTAATTACGGTTATGACATGGCGTGAACGCAGCATAAGCTTGTTGTTTTGCTTCAGGAGGAACTGTAAAAGGCGGCAGCTGTTTGTTTGTGGTGCTCGGTGACGGTCTGTCTACAACTCTGCATAGCCTCATGGAACGTGCTGATGACGTGTGATGTCTGTGCGAGCAGGGTGTGCAGAGGTATGGGAATACATATGTTGACAGGCGGGTAGGACATCGTATCATTGCATTCAGACCGAATGCAATGACTGGATGAACATGTACAAGATATATGTATATGTTTTAACATTTAGACCACTTCTATTATTGATTGCTATGAGGGTGTGAAGAGTTTCAACCAGTATAACAAAAATTTTTATAAAAAAAATTGCCTACCCTACCTTTAAATGTATAGAGTCGGTACTCGCCAACAGTAAACAACAAAAAAACTTTGACTGTTAAAATAAACACTATTGTAATTGAGGTAAAAACTAGGTCAAATGAGGAATTTGAAGGGTCATTGTAACTATTTTGGTATTTGTTCTGTATGTTTTGATGTTATCTGGAAAATAACAAAAAACTCCTGAAAAGCGCAGGATTTTTCTGCATTGTATTACCCAGGGATCAAGCATTTTTGATAATGAGTCTGCCAGCAGTCCAGCTGGCGGATTTATAGTTATCTGGCTTGTGGTATACAAAATCCAAATGGTCTTTTAATAATACAGAATAAAGGCCAATGTTGATGTTGAACAACTCCTTGTGCATGTATGTCTATTCCTGTTTTGATTGTTTGTTATCCTACGTAGATATACTGTAGTAATAGTCTGATATTGATCGTGTAAATGCCTGTATTGGCTTTGATCCCTGTGGCTGGTTGTTTTTGGCCATATATACAGCATGTTTATCAGCAACATACAGTTTAGCAGTGCTGAAAACCTCTAAATGGCTCCCAAAGAAAAACTAAAGGTTATTGTCACTGAAATTAACTCCATAACTGTCACAATCTGTTCAGTGTATGTAGTGATGCCAAACTGAAAAGGCCTTTTTGGATATTTTATATCCTTTTAAATCTGATACAAAAGAGGAAAAGCTTTTAAGCAATGCATGAATGTTATTGTAGTATCACACTGAGAGCTGGTGGCGTGATTAGAGTATAATGCTGTATTGGGCAGTGTCAGTATTGACGTACATCTCTCACCCCCCTTTAAACCCCACCCCCAACACCACTGATGTCACAAACAGATGTTTTCAGCTGCAGTTACAGAAAGAGAGGGCAAAATGTTTAGTATTTAAGGTCTTTAAATGTCATTTAGAAGCTTAAAGCAGAGCCACCAGAACCACACAAATATGCTGATGCGTTGATGCTGATTTTTAATTTCATCATGCAGCCTGGTTTTCATTCATCTCAAGCATTTAGTCCAATAGAGATCCTTGTGTTTCGTATAAAAGGACAGCTATCCAGCCTCATTTAAATGAAACCTCAAGTTCAACTCGTTCTGAGTGATGTTTGCTCCATGTTACACACTCTCTCTCTGGTATCCTTGCCCATATCATGTGAAATTTACTGGGGTTTACTGGGTGTTACATGGTCATGACTTTGTAGATTGGATATAGTTTCACACACACAAGGTCAGTAGGTGTTTAAGTTACGGTTACTTTTAAAACATTGTGTTTTAAAGTTTATTCCCTGGTGTACTGTCATTGTATGTGTCTTACTGTGACATTTACTGATGGACAAGTCTACAATTTTTTACTGTGGTAATGCCCCAAATGCTTGTTGATACTTGTGCTGAACCCAGAATGTTGAAAAGGAGTGGACTGCAGTGCGTATTGAGCCGACAGCTAGTTTCTGTGTGCTTCATAGATTTGGTTTCTGTGGCCTCTCTGGCTGAAATACACTGTAATTGGCAAGAGTTGTAATGCTGCCTGAGTATTGAAGCGCCAAGATCTGTGGTACCAGTAGAGGTGAAATGTAAGGAGTGGAAAGAGAAAACACTGAGACTTTTCCAAACAGTTTGTTCTTACATAATTAGAGCACTTTCCTAGCAACAACTTTTTATTATATAAGATTATTTTTACCCATAATCAGTCCCAGATGGAATCTGCAGTCTTCTTTTTCTCTCTTTCTGCTTATTTTTGCAGAAAATCTGAGGAATTTTGCAGAGTGGATTTACTATATATGGAACGGAGAGTAATACTTACTGGTTGTTGAAAACAAAATGAGCCAAATTATTAAATGAGTATTCCTGCTGATGAACAACAAAACAACAGCAATAACGCTGTCACTGGGGCGGTACTCTTTCAAAAGGTGCTAATATTAACCTTTAAGGTACTAATATGCACTCTTTAGGGGTAAATAAGGTACAAAGGTGTAACTTTTGAAAGGATACCACCCTAGTGACTGCTTTTGTGCCTTTTTTTCTGAGAGTGAAGAGATCAGAATGAACAGTCCTTATCGGTTAAAGGTAGATACAATATGCATGTAATATTGTATCAACCATTAACCTACAAGGACTGTTCGTTCTGATCTCTTATTGCTGTTGTTTTCTATGGTATAATGTGGATATTATATGTCTTGTCTATAATAATCTGCAGTATTATAATGTGCATTTCAATGATAGATGACTAGTGGTACGAATTGAAAGGAAATAATCAAATTTGGTTCCAATTTCTCTTTTTGATTCTGGGTGACAGTTGCATTAAAGGGATAGTTCACCCAAAAATGAAAATTTGATGTTTATCAGCTTACCCCCAGCGCATCCAAGACAGCGGCAGTGATGTCTCGCTCTCATTGAAGTATAAGCGCAAGACATCACTGCCATTGTCAGAGCACGATCAGACCTCACTAAGCGAATGCTGAACGTGGTTGGACATAGTGGTGTATTAGAGGTAAAAAATGATATAAATACTGATCAGTTTATCGCACAAACCGATCGTTTCGTGTCTTAGGACATCGATGTGTCGTCCCAAGCCGCAGGGTTTAATTTGGACTTGTCTATGCAAGTTTTATTTACTCTTATAGTAGAAGTTCCCATCCACTAGCATTATTTGACTGACAGACGGCAACGGTTGGAGTTAAAAATCATCATTTGTGTTCTACTGAACAAACAAAGTCACCTACATCTTGGATGCGCTGGGGGTAAGCAGATAAACATCAAATTTTCATTTTTGGGTGAACTATCCCTAAGTAATCACTAAAACTCCTCCTGAATTATAGAAACTTGCAGAACTGATAAATGTTTGTGGGTGACACTCATAGAAGAGGGCATGTGCTCATCTCTATATATTTTGACATTGTATATTGACAAAAGTCTTTTTGTTAAAACTTTCAGGTGAATGGAACAGAAGCTGATTATGAATATGAAGAAATTACACTTGAACGGGTAAGATTGCGCTGACAATGAAAAAAATAACTGGAATTGCTTACAATGTCAGTAGGATTTACAATACACCGTGTATAAAAGTATATATGACATAATACTTAAAGGTTGATGTCATTTTTATGGAGGCTCTGAATAAACCTCATCATGATTGTACAATAAAAGAGGTCAAATTTTCATGCTCAGGGTTTGAAATTGCCACTTTTAGAAAGACGACAGATTCATGTTAACAGACCTCAAAAAAGCTTAAACTACACTCTTAGGACAATACAGAATTTATTAAATTTAATTTCTACTTGGGCTTTTTTAAGATTTAAAGTTGTACAGTATATGTTAACTAACATGAACTAACAATACTGTTTATAGTACTACATTTATAAATAAACATTAATAAATTTATTAATGTGTTAACTACAAACTAATGCAAACTTATAGATTCTTATTATACTGTACTGAGCTGAATATATATATATATCTAAAGCAAATTAACAGATAAACTGTCTGTAACATTTGCATTTCATGCACACATATTTCTCCTTTGATTTTGCTTTGTATTTAGTAATGTCATTATGCTTAAGGGTCAATTTTTTTTTTTTCTTTGGTTGACATTTTCTTCTTTTTTTTCCTCCCTACAGGGGAACTCGGGCCTGGGTTTCAGTATTGCGGGCGGTACCGATAACCCCCACATCGGCGAGGACCCAAGCATCTTTATCACCAAGATCATCCCAGGAGGAGCTGCCGCACAGGATGGCAGACTCAGGTCAGAGAATATGTTATTATTACCCACAAAGGGCAAGTTCAGATTAATGTCTGATTAATTGATGTTTCACATCACACGCATAAACAGTGCATATTTATTTGAGCCAATGTAAACAGGTTACAAGTTAACAGCATAAGTAGCACAGTGATGTGTAGCTGAAGAAGCAGAAAGTTGATAGTTTTGACTGCTGAACCTTTTTTTGCCACATGTTAGAGTGCTGAATTCAGCAGAAAACATTGAAAATGCACTACAAATTTGTCAACATAATCTTTTGCAATCTGCTAAGCACGCAGTATGCTAGCATACAAGACCACGTTCCCTCGGGCAGCGCCTGGTGGTTCTGTCAGAGCGTGGTACAAGCTTATTTTCAAACACCTTCACACCGTCACACTCACTTTTTTCACTTAATGAAAAAAAAACATACTTTTTACACTTAACACTTAAACACTTATACTTGCACTTACACTTCTGCTCTAGTGTTGAAATTTGAAATGGTTACAATTTAACATAACTGTTTTCTATTTTATTATATTTTAAAATATAATTTGTTCCTGAGATACATTTTCGGCAGCCATCACTCCAGTCTTCAATGTCACATGATCCTACAAAAATCATTCTAAAATGCTGATTTGATGCTCAAGAATTATTATCAATGTTGAAAACAGCTGTGCTGCGTAATATTTTTGTGGAAAACGGGCGAGATCCACAGAATAAAGGGAAAAAACTATATTCTAGTGCCATTGGCTGTCAGAATTTGAATGCAAAAAAAAAAAGATTTCAGTTTTAAAGAATTCTGTCGTTGAAGATGCACTTTGAAGCTAACTTTAAAGCTGATTTTAAACTCACAATTGTGAGGAAAATAAGTCAAAATTGCAGGATATGAACTCGCAATTACCTTATTTATTTTTTTATTCCGTGGCTTTCATAGACTGATATTGCAGAACTGTCTACCGAACAGTAAATCTTAATCCAGATTATTTGTGTAATACTATTATTATTATAATCATTATTGTCATTAAAATTATTATTATTATTATTATTATTATTATTATCTCATTGATATATATGTTCCTTTTTTTATTTAATTTTTTTTTTTTTATTATAACTCTGGTTATGTCTGTTGTACTTCCCTACATGCTCCTTTATTCATATATTTCCATTCCCACACCCAGTTACACTTACAGTTATACACAGACAAACACACACACACACACACACACACACACACACACACACACACACACACACACACACACACACACACACACACACACACACACACACACACACACACACACACACACACATCTTACTGGCTGTTATGTATGTTTTGTTGTACATGTATTTGTATTTTGCATTTAATGTCTCAACTGTAAATATTGTAATTGTCTGTTTGCATAATTAAAAAAAAATAAATAAATAATAATTAATCCAGATTATTAAGCAGTTTATAGTCTTCCCTAACTCTGGGGTTTGGGTTTAGTGTAAATTAATAACCATGTGGATGTAAATATGATTCCCCTACTCATTTTATTTGTTAACATTAGTTAACTACATTAACTAAGATTAATAATTATTGTTCATTGTTAGTTCATGCCTTAACTATTGAAGTGTTACCATTTAAATCTGATCGTATTTCTTATGTTATTACTGGAAAAGTTTGTAATAGTTGTCTTTTGGTTTACTCCCGACAATAATATTATATGTAATTGCTGTTTACTCAATGTAGAAACCCGGAAATCACATTATTTTCTATATAGAACTGCAGCTCTGTTAGTGTGAAAACAGTTTCACTTACATGCAGCTTGTCTCTGTGGTGTAAAACAATGATAGATAATATGTTTATACACAAATTTAGTGTTTTGATTGGCTGTAATTACTTCAAGGGCACTTTATCACTGTGATTTATACTAATTTCTTTTAACTGTTTAGTCATTGTTCCTCCTCTTTCTCTCTGCACAGAGTTAATGACTGTATACTGCGGGTAAATGATGTAGATGTGAGAGACGTAACTCACAGCAATGCTGTGGAGGCTCTGAAGGAGGCAGGCTGCATTGTCAGACTGTACGTCAGAAGAAGAAAAGCAGTCTCCGAAAAAATAATGGATGTAAAGCTGGTAAAAGGTCCTAAAGGTAAAGCCATTTCTCATCTAAAGATTACAAAATAAAAGTCTGCTTTGTCTTTTTGTGTAATCACTATAATTCACGTTAGGAAATGGTTCAGCAAATGGTTTACTCTGACCTCTGTTAACAGGTCTTGGTTTCAGTATAGCTGGAGGAGTTGGGAACCAACATATTCCTGGGGACAACAGTATTTATATCACCAAAATCATTGAGGGAGGAGCTGCCCACAAAGATGGAAGGCTGCAGATTGGGGATAAACTTCTGGCTGTAAGTAAAAAATGTTTCTATTTACTGAATTTAGTAAATTATATTAGAAGAGACACTTTACATTTATGCGAGGAAGTAATTATTTTTTTATTTTATTTTAATTTTTTAATTGTATTTAATTATTTTTTCACTTTATTTAATGAGATGTACAGCCTATTAGAGTTGTCAAAAGTACTGACTTTTTTTACCAAGTTGGTACTGAACTAGTCCACAATAGACGCCTGCTTTCAAATGCTTCTGTGTAAGCGCTAGGTGAAGATCATCATTGATTTACAACATTTTCGAAGCGTTGATCGTTGTAGCCAATCACAGACATATCCGATGAGCGTGTGAAAACAAAGGCCAATCAGAGGTGTTTACAAATCCGCTCAACAGCGCTCAAAGCGTCACATTTTTAAAATTTCATTTTTGACAACTCTATAGCCTATTAATTTAGAGCTACAGCAATTTACTTTTACTGCTAAATATTTTGTTACTTTTTTTTTTTGGCAAATATGCTGTAGAGGAACAATTGCATCTGACATAATGCAGTTATAGTTCATGTTTAAAGGAATAATTCACCCAAAAATGAAGATCATACACTAATCAGTGTTAAAGGTGCCCTAGATTCAAAATTTGAATTTACCTCGGCATAGTTGAATAACAAGAGTTCAGTACATGGAAAAGACATACATTGAGTTTCAAACTCCATTGCTTTCTCTTTCTTATGTAAATCTCATTTGTTTAAAAGACTTCCGGAAAACATGCGAATCTCAACATAACACCGACTGTTACGTAACAGTCGGTGTGTACGCCCCCAATATTTGCATATGCCAGCCCATGTTCCCAACATTATGAAAGGCATTAGACAAGGGCAGCCAGTAACGTCTGGATCTGCACAGGTGAATCAACAGACTAGGTAAGCAAGAACAACAGCGAAAATGGCAGATGGCATATTTGTAAATTGTCTATCTAAATGTTTCGTTAGCATGTTGCTAATGTACTGTTAAATGTGGTTAAAGTTACCATCGTTTCTTACTGTATTCATGGAGACAAGAGCCGTCGCTATTTTCATTTTTAAACACTTGCAGTCTGTATAATTCATAAACACAACTTCATTCTTTATAAATCTCTCCAACAGTGTAGCATTAGCCGTTAGCCACGGAGCATAGCCTCAAACTCATAGAGAATCAAATGTAAACATCAAAATAAATACTTTACTCACATAATTCGAAGCATGCATACAGCATGCATGACGAACATCTTGTAAAGATCCATTTGAGGGTTATATTAGCTGTGTGAACTTTGTAAATGTGCTGTAATATAATAGAGAGCTCGTGTGGCAGGGAGCACGCGAATTAAAGGGGCGGCGCATTCAGGGGACACCTTAGACTTATATTACATCTTGTGAAAAAGCATTCTTGGGCACCTTTAATGAATCACAACTTAAATTTAGACGTCATCATCAAGTAAACTGACCTTTGATTGGTCCTCTTATTGTATGGCTGTGGCTGTCTTTTCAAAAGTTTGGAATCAATAAGATTTTTTTTTTTTAATAAATTAACTTTTTTTCAGCAAAGATGCATTAAATTGATCAAAAATTACAAATACTTTGTTACAATATACTTATTACACAAAAATATTAAGCAGCACAATTGCTTTCAACATTAATATAATAAGAAATGTTTCTTGAGCACCAAATCAGCATATTAGAATGCTTTCTGAAGGATCATGTGACACTGAAGAATGATGCTGAAAATTCAGGTTTGCTATCACAGGAATAGATTGCATTTATTGATCAGAAAACAGCTATTATAATTGTAATAATATTTCACAAAATTACAGTTTTTGCTGTATTTTTGATCAAATAAATGTAGCCTTGATGAGCATATAAGACCAACTTCAAAAACACACTTATATTGTGTGTGTTTCATCTGATATGTTCATCTGTTACAGGTGAATGCTGCTTGCCTTGAAGAGGTCACTCATGAAGATGCCGTGGCTGCCTTGAAAAACACCCCTGATGTCGTCTATTTAAAAGTGGCGAAACCTACTAGTGTCTTTATGAATGATAGTTACGTTCCTCCCGATGTCACCAGCTGTAAGTAAGCTTATCCTGAAACATATTGTATTCTTGTAGCTTTTTTTTTTATTATTATTATTTTTTTAGACAAAGTCTGTTACCTACATAGAAAATAACTGCATGGGGACATTATCAATATTGTCAGAGAGTGAACAGACTGGTGTCCCATGCTCACTTATGGCTTATATCTCACCTCAAAGCCGCTATAGACAGCACTTTCTAGTGATGGGGGCAGCAACTCGTGAGGACGGCCACTTAAATTGACTGTGCAAAGTGCTGAGTGATGGCAGTCGATAATGTAGCACCTTGGTGATGTTCCAGAGGCAGGCCAGATCCCCCAGCATTAGATCCTGAGAAAGGAAGCTGTCATTAGGGCTTAAAGGCATGAAGGACAAAAGCACATTTAATCATGAAGTACATCACGTGGCCAGCTCCCCCATCCGGCAAATACAGCATTAGTATATGTAGAAATGAGTGCATGTGCGTGTGCAAGTGTTGCAGAGGGAGTTTTAAAGCCGCGGAAGGATATCTGCACATGTAGACAACACCGTCTCGGTCATGTGAGTGCGCACAATGTTATTTTTCTCAGAAGGCGTAAACAGAACAATTTCATTAGTGATCCCATTTCATTATATCTGTCAGCCAGTCAGGCACTGAGTAGAGCTTTGACACGTGAAGGACTGTTTGATGAGAATTAAATAAATGGGTTGTCAATGTCTGCAGTTAGTAATTGCCCAGTGCGTACCCTTGACTTTATTACACTTTACATCTGACAAAGTGAAATAAGGACACATCTTTTACAGTACTGACATCAATTATGGAGATTTAAAAGGATTTTGTTTGCAGAAAAAGACATTTCTGCTATTATTTACACACCCTCATGTTGTTCCATTTACATTTATGCATTTGGCAGATGCTTCTTTCCAATATAATTACACTCAAGAGATACATTTAACAGTTTATGGATTCATTGGAAATCAAACTTATGACTTTGCTAGCAGCATTCTGTAGTGTTTAAGCTACAAAAATGCCTATGTTGTTAATTTGGCCATATGTATTGGTCATTTACAGTTTAATTCCACAAGTAATGAGTAATATTAATGAACAGCATGTACTTAGGGTTTGGGTTTGGGTTAGTTGCTTGTAATTATGCATACTGCAGTAAATACATGTAATAAGGAGACAAAAATAGAAAAGTTAACTAATCTTTTTGCTGTTGCTTTTCCATACAAGGACAGTTTATAGTGACCATAGTTCATAGTGACTTTTATGGTATTTTTTTGTAAATTTCTTTGTTTTAGAAAGTGTATGAGGCAATACGATAGCTTTGTTTGGGGAACAGCCTGAAATTTTGTTAATTATTCAATGCAGTCTTTACCAAAGCTCTAAAATATGCAGAAAACAATGTGTTGGTGCATTGCTCAAGATTTAATGTGATTTATGCCAAACGTTATCATGTGTTGTAACCAAATGGCCCACCTGAATATGTAAAATGGAGAATGAGATTTAACAAATTTCAGTCTGCTCCTCACACAAAGCTATTGTACAGTACAGTACTTCAGAAGAGTTGGAATACAGCGCACAAGTCACATGGACTGCTTTTATGGGTTCTTTTGGTCCTTTTTGGAGCTTGAAGAGATGTGGAACTCACTATTCATCAAAGAATCCTGAAAAAGATGCATCATGAAAATAATAAAAATATTAGGAAGCAGAACTGTTTTCAAAATTGATAATAATACTAAATGTTTCTTGAGCACCAAGTTAGCATATTAGAATGATTTTTGAAGGATCATGTGACACTGAAGACTGGAATGACATCTGAAAATTCTGCTTTGCCAACACAGGGATGAATTACATTTTTAAAGAGGTTAAAATAATAATAATAATAAAAAGTTATTTTAAATTGTAATAGTATTTCACAGTAGTATTGTTTGAACTGTATTTTTGATCAAATAAATGCAGCCCCGGTAAGCATAAGAGACTTTTTTCCTTCGAAAGCATCGTCATGAAATCAAAATTGACCCTATTTACTTTGTTAGCGCATATTACTAGTCTTGTGGTGAACAATTAATCTGTGCAAGTTAATACACAGAAAAAAATTTGTTTGTTGTGGTAATCTTTAATCAAAATCTGAAAAGTTTTGATTGGCGTTCCTTCTCTGATGACGTCAGTTCGATATAGTGCGTAAGAGAGGTCATGTACTAGAAAGAAGTTTGTGCTTAAAGCACAAAGGGAGTGATCAAATAAGATTCACAACATCCTTGCTAGGAGGACTTTACACACCAAGTTTTTCCAGCAATTTTAGTCTTCGGCAAGTCTGTACATGTAATTTTCCATATTAATACATATGACCGGTGCAATCATATTGAGATTCTGGGGTACTGTCCTCTTAGAACAATGTCAAATGAGTTTACATCATTACGCCAATAAAATCATATTTTTGTGTTTTGTATTTTCAGCCTATTCCCAGCACATGGAGAACCATATCAGCACCCAAAGCTATCTGAGTCAGCCATTAACCCCCGCCACCCCATCTCGGTACTCCCCTATCTCAAAAGGCATGCTGGGAGATGATGAGATCACAAGGTGAGCCTTTGCCCTCCCAATTTCTTTGTCCTCTTAATCATGACATCCTTTTGACATACTGTTACATTTGATGGCTTCTGGTCATCTGTGCAGTTCTCATTCTACTTTATGATTCCTTGCCCTTGCGAAGTGAAATGATCGTTTATTTCAAGTGAAAGTTAATACAGATCATGACTGGCTCTTAAACTGTTTCTATATAGTTGTATCCTTTCATCTCACTCGCTCTCATTTTTTTCCCCCTCTCATCACATCTTCGGCTGCTTTTTTTGTTTTCTGATGATTTGTGTCTCTGAAATTTGGAAGATAATGCTATATAAGTTTCATTACATGTAGCTTGGTGTGAAGACAGCTCCATAATTTTAGTGTAGATACTGTATGATGTTTAAAGAGAATAACATTTCTCTACACATAAGATAAGCCGCCCAAGGTTAATGGCATTTTTTTGACATATTTTATCTCTGCATAATGGTTCTGGCTTTTTATACCACAAAACAGACTATAAAATTCTACACTATGCACAACTACTTACATTAGTCTTAGATGAGTTAGTTGTTAGTATCTCCTCATTCAGCTGTTACTGCACTTATGAAAGGAAATCATATCAGGTTTTAGAGATTGTTCCCTTTATTTCCTGTTACTGAGGTACAAGAATTTTTATGACTACCCATATGATGAATATTGAGCACAAAAATGACTTCATTTAAACTTTGAAAATGAACAAACTTGCAAGTTCTAATTTGATTGGCTGACTGCTACACAATTTCCAGTAGTGGTGCACACATTTAACTGTCAGTCTAGTATAGTAGAAATCAAAATTCAGTTAAACCAGTGTGTGTGTGTGTGTGTGTGTGTGTGTGTGTGTGTGTGTGTGTGTGTGTGTGTGTGTGTGTGTGTGTGTGTGTGTGTGTGTGTGTGTGTGTGTGTGTGTGTGTGTGTTTCTGTAAACTGCTAGTAATAAATTTGGTGTCTGTACGACTTTTCTAAATGTTTTTTTTTGTAAGAAGTCTCTTTTGCCCACCAAGACTGCATTTATTTGATTAAAAATACAGAATAATAAATATACATTGTGAAATATTATTACATTGTAACTCTTTTCTACTATAATATATTTAAAAGTTTTATTTATTCCTGTGATGGCAAAGCTGAATTTTCACCAGCAGTTTCTCCAGTTGTCACATGATCACATTATACTTCAGAATTCATTCTAATATGCTGATTTTGATCTCAAGAAACATTTCATAATACAAAAGTCCTATAAATTCACAGTGAATAATGGGTTTTTGCCCATTACATAACTCTCTCATCATATCCATGTCTGAAGTGTAAACTAATTTTCTCACTTTTACAAAGGAAATATCCACAGTATAATGAAAGTTTTTAAATAATTTGTAAAATATTATAATAATTGAGTGCTGTTATTTACTCTGCGTGCTTATGTTATTTAGAGCAGTAGGTCTATTTGACTGCAAGCCTTTTGACTTTTCCATTTGTTCATGATTTACTGGATAAGGATTACGGATAAGGGTTTAAAAAAAAATAAAATAAATAAAAAATCACAATTTCTACCCAATAAAATATTTTACACCTTGGCATAACTAAACAAAAGTATATTCATTATAAAAATGCCCATAGAGTTATAAAATTGTATTCATTTTGCAGGTAAATCACATTTTTAAAAGTAGACTACATCATATATACTGTACAGATAGTGAGAACCCTGATTCTTCAAAGTATAAAATAAAAAAATAAAAAAAAATAAAAAAGGTGAAGTTGTTAAAATAAGAAATATCTTGATTTATAATTATTTTTAACTTATTTTAATGCTTGTTTTCCCTTATTTTCAGTCATTTTAAGTCATCTTGAGACCTCCTTGTGTTGTGGACCCCAGCCCCCTGGTTGAGAACCACTAATTTAGGGCGTTCACAAGGACACATGCATTAGGGACATATGGCAGATCACTCACAGTATTTGTTGGAGGTTTTAAATGTCCTCTGACGAGCCGTTAAAGATATCACTTCATTTAGGATAAAGCCTCTTTGCTGTGTCCTGCTGACTGTTCTTTGTCATTCACCTGATTTGTTTGCTCATTTCATAAGAGTTGTCGTCAGTATTATGAGAGCCGGCTCAGACTGTGCAGATGATCTTGGCCAGACCACCGTATATTTTGTCTGATAGAGAAAAGTAGATGCTTATCAAGGACACACACACACATACTGACTGGTGTGCTTTACCATATTTAATCCCCTTTAATCATGGGGATTTATTTCCCATTGGAAGAATTCATCAAATACGTCATATTGATGTTAAAAACAAACGTCGTAAGCTGGCGTCATATGACCAACCAATCTGTGAAGTCAACTTTGGCAAATCTGATAAGCTTTGAATTAAGACTTAATTCTACAGGATAGGTATAAAAATACACAGTATTATAACTGAAATTTATGTCAGTCAGTTGCTCTACTGAACCTTAGTTCTTAAAGAGTTTTAAAGGGCACCTATTATGCCCCTTTTTACAAGATGTAATATTGGTCTTGGGTGTCCCCAGAATGTATTTGTGAAGTTTCAGCACAAAATACCCCACAGTTAATTTATTATAACCATTTGAAAATGTCATTTTTGGGGCCTGTTTTAAAAAGAGCTGTTTTGGTGTGTACCACCTTAAATATAAATGAGCTGCATATCCCCGCCCTGCCTTTGGATGAGGGCGTAACTTGCATACCTATGGCAATAAACAGTCGGTAGAAGCAGAATGGCTGAGAGTGAGAGACCCGCTGTTTTGAATGGCATTCAGCCGTACATGTTTGAACCGGAATCAGACCCAGATGTTGAAGAGACTCCGGCAGAAGAAACACAATTGAGAATGGAGCCGGACGTCTCTGAATGGTTATTTGATACATTTATGTACTTAAAGAGTTTTAATCGCGTCCCCTTTGCAATTATGGATGTGCAACACACACACACACACACACACACACTGTGATAACGTTCGCGCAATTTTTTGAAACTACAAACACAAATACTGTGATAACGTTTGCTAAGTAAACATACACAGTTTTTAATACAATATCTTTAAAAAAATATATATATACGTGTGGATACACACTATACAAACAAGGTTTAAATTATATACACAGACATTCTACGACGACGACAACAACTTTAGACGCATTTGATATTGAATTGGCTGACATCGACTGAAATGACTATTTGCTCAAAAAACATTAAATACGCTTACTTCTTCTGGAGGTGACGTTGGATCGCGAACAGGCAACGATCCACACTTGAGGATTAACTTTGAAGCAAGACCTGCTTTGAATTGACCCTCGTTCTCAAAACAGTCAGTCAAAAAATTATTCGCGCAAACATAAACGTATTTTGGAATTTTGAGTGGCGCCTTTCCTTCGTAAATAAAATCCATCCACTGCGTTTTCAGTGGCTCTGATGTCGGAAGTAAGTGAAAACTACTATGTTCATTATTACATCCCACAACAGAACACTTATGTTTCTTAGGAGACATTACCGGCTGTCGTTGAAACAATGGAGGATGGTTGACAGATCACCGAGGGCGGGGTCTATGCCAAAACCAGATTGTCAATTAAACCACATGGGTGGGGCTTAGCGCAATTCTACGTCACAGTGAGAGCAATCTTAGAACAGGGCGTTCTGAGACAGTGCTTATGAATTATTGAGATTGTAAAAAAACCACTGGGTGGATTTTTCTCATTCTAGGGTGGTTTTGCTCACACACTGCCAACACACATTTATGGTCAAACACCATGTAAAAGTGAATTTTGCATAATAGGTGCCCTTTAAGGGTTAAAAGATATGTCTGTAGCCATGTTGAGTGAGGGTTTGTTTTGAAATCAAATGCTACAGAGCCAGTCATTTAAGACTGTGCTGCCATCTACAGACTCCTAGATGTACTCTCACATTTAATTCTCTTCTGCTTCACGGATATGCTGTCATTTCCAAACTAATATCTAATTTCTGCACTACTGGCACCAAAAATACTGGCTGAACACTCTTCTATTATGTCAGGCTCTCTGTTTGGCTGATCAGGATGATCAAATGCTTTGAAATCACCACAGTGTTTATACTTTTCAGGAAATCATCATACAAATGGCGTAATTATAGTAATAAATATAAATAAATAATTGTTCACATCACATTTGGGTACAATTTTGACTGCGGATAAAAAGTAAAAATGTGATGCACCTTTGCAAATTCTAAGAGCATCTATCTTGTGTAGTTTATATTTTGTTCACTAGAGGGAGATGTGGTCAAATGTATTGTATTTTTTTATTTTTCTGAGATGGCAAATAATTAAAGTAAGAGGATGTTGCTGTTCTATATACTTAAACAGCTTTATTGCAATTACTGAAAAACAATTTTTAATAGATTTAGATTTTTTTTCACCTCTTGGGTCGGTGTGTCTGTGCGTTTGTGTGTGTGTGTTTGTCAATTTTGTAAGTCAAAAAATATATTTGTAAGCATGCTTTCTAGAATCTCTCATTCAAATCAACTAATAAATGGTGGTTTTGTTTTTTAGGGAGCCTAGGAAAATAGTCTTGCATAGGGGCACCACAGGACTTGGCTTCAACATTGTAGGAGGAGAGGATGGAGAGGGAATCTTCATCTCCTTCATATTAGCAGGAGGGCCTGCAGACCTGTGTGGAGAATTGAGGAAAGGAGACCGTATCATCTCTGTAAGAACATCACATTATCAACAGATGTTGTTCATTGTCAATTGTGACCCTGGACCACAAAACCAGTCACAAGTCGCACAGGCACATTTGTAGCAATAGCCAACAATACATTGTATGGGTCAAAACTATCGATTTTTCTTTTATGCTAAAAATTATTAGGATATTAAGTAAAGATCATGTTCCATGAAGATATTTTTTAAATTTCCCACTGTAAATATATCAAAAATGTATTTTTGTGAGTGGATATGCATTGCTAAGGACTTAATTTGGACAACTTTAAAGGCGATTTTCTCAATATTTAGATTTTTTTGCATCCTCAGATTCCAGATTTTCAAATAGTTGTATCTCGGCCAAATATTGCTCTATCCTAACAAACCATACATCAATGCAAAGCTTATTTATTAATATATATATTTTTTTAAAAACCCTTATTACTGGTTTTGTGGTCCATAGTCACAATTATTTTTTAATCTTACTGAAACATTTTATGCATTGTAATTTCATGCTTTGGCATTATAAACATAACACTTTCAGTGAAACATTGATTTGAAAAAGTGATTTTTAGAATATCTTTGTATTTGGGTATCACAGCAGCATACACTTTACAGTAATAGTTATCCAGGTTTACAGTAGATTTTAAATTCTGGCATGGGTTTGGCATCAGTGTTTATTCGTGGCACACATCATTAATATTGTATGCGTGTTGCAGGTAAATGGGGTGGACCTCCGCAGTGCAACGCATGAACAGGCGGCTGCAGCACTGAAGAATGCTGGACAGACTGTCACCATCGTAGCTCAGTACAGACCTGAAGGTTGGTGGGCGCTTCCTCTCCCAATATTTTAGACATTATAGTTTCAAAAACTGACCAGTATGTTTCAATGCTTACAATAGCTTTCTTAAGCTTCCCATGTGGCTTGATTCCATTCAGAATTGGGCTACTGGGCCTTTACTTTGCTAATATGACAACTTTAATCTTTTTGTTTATTTCAACTGATTATATAAGCGTCAGTTGTGTTTTATTACACTACCACTAAATGTGCAGTTGATTCAGCCTAAACCTTGATTAACTTTCTTTTATACTAATTAATTTCCTCAGTCTGCCTCAGACTGGTGTTTCCCCAAATCTGCTGCCTTGGTTTTCCTATTTGCATACAGATTTTAGAATCAAACTCTAAATTGCTGAGCGTTTAGCCGAAGAGCTTGATTTGATGCAGCATGGCCTGAATACTACAAATGCTTATTTGTTCACAACTGGGCACAGCAGAAAGCCATTTCATGCATGGTGGACTGTGATTAATGGGAAGAGAGAGTCAAGTGGCAATGACACTGTGGATTTGATAGAAAACCTGTCATTTGTATGATCATGATAACGAAATCTGCTCCCATGAAGTAATCTTAGTTGTGAATTCTGGTGTCCACTGAATCATCAAATTAATTGTTGTTCTTTAAACCCAGCTGTACTGTGTATTTAAAGTCATCATGGAATGCCATTCGCATCCCATTTTACTTGCATAATCTGAAATGTTTAAATGCGAAACAGGTAATCGAACAAGAAAAAATGTTGGACGGGAATGTATTGGATGATGAAAATTGTCTTTTATTTATTTATTTATTTTTTGTTATTATTTTAATAATACCAAAAAATACTCTACTGCACCAATGGAGCCCCTAAAGGGACAAGGTGAAGGGAAAAAATATGAGATGGGTGGAAAAATTATTTGCAGATATTTTGCATTCCCTTTCGAAATTTTGCGTTTGCTTGCAAAAAGTTTTTGCGAAGGAATGCAAAGGTTTTGAGAGTGAACGCAAAGCTTCCCAGAGCAACACAAACATTTTGTGAGCAAAGGCAGTTTCATTTGCGAGAGAACGCAAAAGCATTGACTTATTTTTCCTCCAATCTCATATTTTTTCCCACCTTAGGGGATCATTACGGCACCAAATACACTACTGTTCAAAACTTTGGGGTTGGTAAGGTTTTTTTTTTTTTTTTTTTTTTTATGTTCACGAAATGCTGTATTTATTTTTTATTTTTTTTTATCAAATTGTGAAATATTACCATTTAAAATAACATTTTCCTATTTCAATATATATTACTTATTTTTTCTGTAATGGCAAAACTGAATTTGTGACTTCGGTCTTCGGTGTCACATGATCTTTCAGAAATCATTTGAATATGCTGAATTGGTCCTCAAGAAACATTTCTTGATGAATAAAAGTATTTTTTTAAAGGGGACATATCATGAAAATCTGACTTTTTCTGTGTTTAAGTGCTATAATCGGGTCCCCAGTGCATCTGCAAACCCAGAAAACGTGAAAAACGGCAACCCAGTAACTTTGTTTTGGCCGCCCTGATTTCACTCCCCTTGTGACGTAGGAAGGGGATCTTATAATATTACCGCCCCTAAATCTGCACGTTTCCACCCAAGGTGCCGTCATTTTGTTTTCGCAAGCGAAAATGGTGCACCAGTTCTAAGGCCATGGCAAAAGTCTGAGCAAAGCATGCTAACTGTTCTGTTGTTGGCTGCACAGATGAGCACAGAACACTATTTAGAGTCTCGTTAGCTTGGATAGCCTGCAAGTTGACCCTGGCAAGCTCGATTGCTAAAAAAAAAAAGGAGCGTTTCTGTCTGAGCGATATTTTGGAAAAAAATGTTAGACCATTCACAGCATTTGATAGCAATCATAAACGTTAGCCTGGTGTGTATGGCTCTGTTTGGCAAACAGGTATTCTATGTATAGTGGGTGTCCAGATGGGTTTTGCACAAAGATTAACATTAGCACATGCTAGTCGATGAGTTGAATCAACTCCATAGAAGCTGCATAAATTTATCCACTAACCATTCAGAAACATCCAGATTCATTCTAAAATGGTAATTTGGAGAGTATCTCCATCAGTGTCCGACTCTGGTTTGAACAATGTAAGGCTGAACACCGTTACTGACAATCGTCATTTTGGCTGCGTGAGATTCTCCAGCTTTGTTGTTGAGCAACCGAAGCGCAAGCCATTGAAGCTCTGCCCTCTTTTGGAAAGCGGGCTGGGCGCATCAGCTCATTTGCATTTAAAGGGACACACAAAAATGGCATGTTACACCCAAATAGGGGAAAATTTGACAAGCTATAATGATCTATTGGGTATTTTTAGCTGAAACTTCACAGACACATTCTGGGGACACCAGAGACTTATATTACATCTTGTAAAAGGGGCAAAATAGGTCCCCTTTAAAATAGAAATCTTATAGATTATGAGTGCACTATCCCTTTTGATCAATTTAACGTGCCCTTGTTGAATAAAAGTAACACATATATATATATATATATATATATATATATATATATATATATATATATATTTTTTTTTTTTTTTTTTTTTTATAAAAAATACTGACCCCAAAGTTTTGAAATAAAGTAAATTAGACCTTAAAATTCAACATGCACATGTAAGTGATCATGTGCCCAGTTCGCTGTATGATGTTGTGGTCGTGACTCAGAGCAGCTTGGCTTCTTCACCCCGAGGTTCATACTCCAGCCTGCCCATCCTTCGGCTCGGCAGGCCTGACTGCAGTGTTTATTAAAATACCAATGGGGTGGTGATGACCCTCAGAGCTTTGGCTGGAGATAGTTTGAGAGGGTCTAAATTAAGCTTCTAAACAGGTCTGTGTGTGTATGTGTGATCCGAGCTTCTTTCACACCCCTAGTGAGCATATGTGCGTTTATGTAGCATCTTCTCTGTTTGGTGAAAGCTGTTGTCTTAGCGTGGCTCCTGAGCCTGGCTTCCTGTCCTCGTCACGCTCCTCCGTTCATGGCCAGCACAGAGCAGCTCTGCCCTTCAGATTGGCTTTCTTTTGCAGCATGTTTAATCCGTAATAAATTGAAAAATTTTCATTTTAGGTTTTAGGCTACTTGTGACAGTATTTTCCAAATTTCTTTTATACTTTTGTTTAAATTCATTTAACATACTTTACAATTGAATTAATATTTCCATTTTCTATTACAGCAATTATGTTGGCTTGACAGTGTGCTGAAACATAGTACAAACAAGCTAGCAGCATGCTAAAACATGTAAGCAATATGCTACAAGGTGATAGCATTAAAACATGTTAGAAACATGTTAAAATATGCTAGAAAGATGCCGGTGACATGTTAAAATATGTGCTAATGCAAGCTAGCAACAAGTTAAAACATGCTAGACAGATGATAGTAACATACAAACACATTAACAGCGTATTAAAACATGTTAGCAATATGCTAACATGCTGGAAACAGGTTTTATTACCACAAATGTATATTTTCTTTATATATAAAAAAGTAATGTCTTATTCCTTCATTTTTGTTTTTGATTTAAAATATTACCTGGGCATTTTTTTTGACACATTTTGCGAGATTTACCCAAATATTTGTTTAAAATTTTCCATAGCGTAGTCTGTCGTCTCCTCCTTGATAGCTGCTGATGAGTCAGTGTTGCTTTCCATACAAAATCCGCACACCTACTGTCATCTTGTGTTACAACACGGGTGTCAGTTTGCATGGCTTTGGCTCTCAGTGCTACTTTCAGTTCAAATATAGATGTGGAAGGTTTCAATAATGCATAGTAATGTTGATATACTGTAATAGTGTTTTATATCCACATTTGGTCATTGATCATTGATTTTAAGAAACAATTTGCAACTCATTTTTGGGGCTTTTGTGAAGATACTGCATTGGATGTTACATGTTTATAGCTGTGACAGAGAAATGACCGACCTCCACGTGAATCTGTTTGTTATCCAAGAAAAACATCTCATCAACATGCTCTTCTGCCCAGTATTCAGTCGTCAAGCTGGAGATTGGTCATGCCCAATGAGGCGGCCACAGGTGCGAGCACGGTTCAGGCAGCTCCCTGTGGGGAGAATGAGCTGAGATTAAATCCAACTCCCTCTGCTCTCCATATGCAGTGTGTGACAACATGCATAATAAAGCATCGGAAAGCACAGATGCAGCACTCGCTTTGACCAATGACTGCTGAAGAGCTGCTGAGGGAGGACCTTGTAAACTCTCCAGGGCTTCTCATAGTGAATTTGTCTGTGCTACATGGTGTTTTTCATTAAGTGCGATAACCAGAGGATGCGTCAGATATCTAACTATAGAACAGATGTTGTGGTGTAATGATTTAACTGAGATGCAGTCATTCCAGAGCCTCCATCTTGACATGAGAAACAAATGCCATTAAACGTACACTGATAGTGGTGTTTGGATAGGAAATGAAACCCCTCAGGGCCTGACTGCTTTGATCAGAGGGATTTAACGGCTCTGAGGATCTGTGCTGGAGCTTAAAGACATCAGTGTCTGACACACACACAGCTGGGCTAAGCACAAGTCCCGCTTCAGTGACATGCCCTCCAGTTATTTACAGAATTAAAGAGAAATTTACCCATTTCACTTACCTCAACTGAATCAGATGCTTTGTACTCTTAATAGGACCGCAGTCAATGAAAGCAGTGCTCGACTAGGATATTTCCGATCGTATAGGAAGGTGCGATTGCATGTGTGTTGGCATGTCTTCTTATTATAAGCAACTTTGGGCTTGTTGCCCCATTGCAAAATAAAATGTGACCAACCACCGATAACAGCTGTCAAATATCACCATCTACTGTTTGAGCCACACTTTATATGTCATTAATAATCACCATTGTTTATTTACATGATTCTGCCTTTCTAAGCCACTCCCTCTACCTCATTTATGTGGAAATGTGCATTTTTTTTATAAATAAATTACATAATAATAATAATATGCTTATCATAAAAAATGTTTATAATAATTGTTAATTATAATTATAATAGTTTATAGATAGATGTATATAACAATTATTTATTTTTTAAAAATGATAAATAATAATAATAATACATTATATAATTATACATTTAATAATTGAAATAATAAAATGATGATTATTATTATTATTATTATTATTATTAATGTGTAGTTTTTTTATATATATATAGATAGCTGATTGCATATGTATTATGTAACATTTTTGTAAAATTGATTATTGAGCTACAACATTTATTGAATTGCTTAATCAATGTTTTATACAAGTTTATGTTGAAATACTGTAAATATGTTTTCCCCAGAATAATGGAAAGTCCTGAAGGTGCTTATTTAAGCATATTTTGGGATTGTTTTGTCAGACCAAGTTGCTTGCTTTTCTTGCAAGATCTGGCAACACTGTAATACTTAGATGGCATGTATAGCAGCAGCGTTGAGGTTTTACTGTGCTTGTGTCAAAAATGAGTTAAGCTTCTTTTAATGCCTTAAGGAGATGACTAAAGTATTAGTCAATGTTATGTATAAACTGAGAGTGCTTTAGCCACATACATTAGCGCCGCATACAGACTACAACGATGAACTCGGTCAGATTAACGAAGACTAAATCTTCTCTCGCACCTTGTTAAAATTCTCATATTCATGAGATCCAGGCTGTCTAACTTTGATTTGATGACACAGAAATTTTGTGACTTTGTGAATGTGTTTTTTTTTTTTTTCTCTCTCTCAGATATATTCAAGTCTGATACAGCATGTGGCGCTTTTGAGAATCAACTACCCCAGTAGTTTGCTGATACTCTTCATTAAGGAAGCACAATATCTGTACCATTGGTTATTGGTGGATGTTGGATATTTATGTTAATTGTCCCAATTTTTTTACATTCTCCTTATCTTTGCCTTCATCTAACACTCACTTAAAGTTAATCTTATGAACACTAATAATTTAATAACACTGTAAAAAGTAATCTTTAGCAATTATCCAAATAAATATCAATATTTATACATAAGTTCACTTAAAGCATTTAAGTGGATTATTTTTAATGTATTTACTGTACACCACATAGAATTTTAATATTGTCCATTTATTGATTAATAGACATAAAATGAAAATTATTACATGCATATCGGCATCACTAATCCAATTGCTCGTACTGAGGAAGTATTAATCTTTGGAGCTAACTTGTGCTGTACCATTTGTCCTATGGACATTAATGATACCTCAAATCTTGCTTTAATTTAGCTTTGACTATTGTGCCTTAATGCCATTTCTAAATATAAAAGCTCCTAATGATTATTCATCCAACGTTCATTCTTTTGAAATATGACTCAAAACATATTATTTCCTCTCTGCCTTCCTCCTTTTTGAGCTTTCTGAAAGCCCCTTAATTGTTTTGTTTGACACAGAATTGTTTGACACATAATTTGTGACGATAACATTCTGAATTCTTGATAACATGAAAGCCTTTCAGTGTTCTACGGCAGCACATGCATCATTACTCTCATTAAACTAATCATTCAAAACCAATGTAATCCTAAGAGAACTAGAGTTTTGTTTCCTGTTGTTTCGTCTGCATGGACTCAGAGAGCAGTCTTCTCCAGTCTTCATTATGAATGACTTTGCACTTCTATTATATTTAATTATAAACTTTTGTTCATCACCAGAGACTTGCACACATCCATTATCTCTCACCGTCTTATGTTTATCTACCAAGGGAAGATGAGAATGCAGAGAGAATACATGACAGAGAGATCATTTATTGAAAATAATTTAATGTTTTATAGTACTTATGAAATATCCATATTTGCGTGACAGATCGCTGTAGCGCTTCAGTTCAAGCAGAGCACAAGTGAACCGACCATCTCTTCTGCTTTACTAACTACAACACAAAGTAAACGTGAATGAACATCTGAAGGTATGTTGAAAGATACAGTACAACTTAAAGAAATCCATATCATGTCACATGTATTCGCTCCATCAGTGTTTCAACCGCGGAAAGGCGTCAATAAAACGGCTTGTAAAAATGTCACATTTACCTCAGAAAAGCCGTTCAATGTACAAAAACTCATTAGTCAGCTACAGAAATTAACTTAGAGAGGAGCATTTTGTGAAATAAATGCACTATAGGCTATTGCAGTGTATTTGTACTTAACGTGCTTCAATATTGAATGTATAAATCTGTTTTATGACAGCCACCATTTAAATGTTTAGGCCTACTTAAAAAAAACACAAAAAAAAAACAAGCAGAAACATAATTGTGAATAAAAAATGTTTTATAATGCTATTATAAAAACTTGTGGAATTTATATGTAAGTAGCTTACAAATCAATTAATTTAACCTTTAATATTATAATGATGTACCAACTGTGGTTTTCTGTATAGTTTACAGCATTAGTTAAAGGTGCCCTAGATTCAGAAATTGAATTTACCTTGGCATAGTTGAATAACAAGAGTTCAGTACATGAAAAAGACATACAGTGAGTCTCAAACCCCATTGTTTCCTCCTCCTTATATAAATCTCATTTGTTTAAACGACCTCCAAAGAACAGGCGAATCTCAACATAACACCGACTGTTACGTAACAGTCGGGGTGTACGCCCCAATATTTGCATAATGCCAGCCCATGTTCCCAACATTATGAAAGGGATTACACAAGGGTAGCCAGTTAACGTCTGGAGCTGCACACAGCTGAATCATCAGACTAGGTAAGCAAGCAAGAACAACAGCGAAAAATGTCAGATGGAGCAATAATAACTGACATATGATCCATGATATCTTGATATTTTTACTGATATTTGTAAATTGTCTTTCTAAATGTTTCGTTAGCATGTTGTTAATGTACTGTTAAATGTGGTTAAAGTTACCATCATTTCTTACTGTATTCACGGAGACAAGAGTCGTCGCTATTTTCATTTTTTAAACACTTGCAGTCTGTATAATGCATAAACACAACTTCATTCTTTATAAATCTCTCCAACAGTGTAGCATTAGCCGTTAGCCATGGAGGACAGCCTCAAATTCACTCAGAATAAAACTTTAACATCCAAATAAATACTTTACTCACATAATTCGAAGCATGCATACAGCATGCATGACGAACATCTTGTAAAGATCCATTTGAGGGTTATATTAGCTGTGTGAACTTTGTAAATGCACTGTAATATAGTCGACAGCTGGTGTGGCAGGGAGCACGCGATTTAAGGGGGCGGCGCCGAGTGTAAATCAGTGCATTGTTAATGATGCCCCAAAATAGGCAGTTAAAAAAATGAATTTAAAAAAATCTATGGGGTATTTTGAGCTGAAACTTCACAGACACATTCAGGAGACACCTTAGACTTATGTTACATCTTGTGAAAAAGCATTCTTGGGCACCTTTAAGATATTTTTGTTCTTTGAGGGAATTTGCCATGTACTGTACCTGATAGGCCTCAAATTAATCAATATTGAATTGAAGGTAATCAAATCGCAAGCTTCTGAATCAAAATCAAATCCAACTGTGAAATTTGTTTGTGTCCAGCCCTAGTGTCAATAATATACATATATAATTATTATTATTATTATTTTTTTTTTAAGCAAATGTTTCCAGTTATCTTCTTGTCAGAATGCACAAGAATGCTTTGTTTACACGTTAAAATCACAAACATTTTCTCATGAAACACTGGCAATTTATTATGAAATATTCCAGGTCTTTATCAAAATGTTTAAAATGTTTCACACAAAAGCATTTGTGAATATTTTTTCCCACTGTCCTCAATATTACATTCCATCATGTTAGTATTTTGTATCATTTTAAGAAAAACAGTTCCTCAATGACATCAGCCTTCAGGAAGTGACATCAATTTTGGTGAGAAAACAGTAGTAATATCAGTAATGGATTTGATGATGTGATGTGATGTAGTGTGATATTAGTTGGTTTGTCTCTGTCATTCCACCTAAAACATAGTAAATAAAACATCACAATGAACTTCATGTTGACACCTCATGTAAGCTACAGTAACATTAACCACAGCTCTTTATTACCATCCTGTTAGGTTCCTTACTGCTAATTTTCTTGCTGTTTTGTAAATACATTTTAAATAATAAAGGTCAAAGGCATAGTTCACCCCCCCCCCCAAAAAAAATTCTGTCGTTTACTCACCCTCATGTCGTTCCGAATCTATATGACTTTCTTTCTTATGTGGAAGAAGATTCTGATTCTGTTCCACAGAATAAAGAAAGTAATACAGGTTTGGAACAACTTGATGGTGAGTAAATGATAACAGAATTTTCATTTTAAGGTGAACTATTACTTTTATAGCATATGTTTCACCAGATCATATATATTTATAGAAATACCCAAGTACAACACCATCATTTTACAAAAGTTACTGCATAACAGGAATGCCCTTGTGTATTGTTTTGTGATTCTTAACCTGCCTAAATCCTTTTCCCAAATGAATCCTGTGGATTAGCAACATGTTCAGCCACGTGTACTGTGCGTGCACTCGGGCAAAATTTGCTATAACCCAACAGATCCTCTGAACCCACATGCTTGTACCAAACCTCCATTGCTGACAAATATCATCCCATGCCTCAGTGCTCTTTTAGATCTTCTTTTGTTAGTTCACTCTGACTCTCTGTTCATATTTACTTCCTTTGTTTTGCTTGGTGAAATGAAGGCGTTGTCTTTCGCTAAACAAGCCAACATGGGTTAGGGCTGTGACTTCAACAGAAAGAGAGATCAAGCGAGAGAGAGAAAGAGAGGGAGGGATGAGTGAGCAATTCAAGCACTGTTTAGTCCATTAGCATCTGTTATGTGGCTGTGCTGTAGGTGCTCAGAGAGGCTTTGCGTGGAAGCGTCCAACTAAGGCAAGTTACACGCATACACGCACTCAAACGCTCATTCGCGCACTGGGAGAGCAGCTGTGTGTGATTTGGGAGCTGTCCTTCAGCACCACAACACAATTGAATTCACATGGAGGGGTAGAGACAGACACGAAGAAAACCGCTCCGCAAACTCTTTCGCTCTCTTTAGACTCCTGCACGGCTCTGAGAAAAGAGTCTGTAAGTATGCTGATTTACTTTTTACCAATTTGAATGCTAATTTGTAGTGAGATGGTGTTAAATTATTCTGTGAAGTATTTTCTTGTTCATTTTTGTTTTTTGAATGATTCTTTTATATGTGTAGCATACTATAATAGTTGTATTTTGTTTTGTTTTTATGAAGGAGTTTTAACAGACTTGATTAAAAGTATGTTATGTAGTTTTTGTTTTTTCTTCTCATATTTCATTGACTTACTTTTTTCTTCATTGAAACCTGTCATGAGCTCTTTATCAAGACCCTTTTGTTCGTGCAAATTATAATGTCAACATATCGCTCGTGTCCTATAGCTTGAATGTCTTTCTTACGTCCTCTGAGGTCAAACATAGGGGAAAAAGCAGGAGCGCTATGCGAGTTAAACCACTGAATAATTCATGAAGATTTTCACTGTTTCAGTCTAGCGTGAGCAAACTCTCCTCATGCGGTTGGAGTCCTGGGAATGGATGATGAATTCACCAGATCTATTTTATTAAATAAGATTTCCCAAACATATTACACTATATCCGTCCTCTCTACCACTTTACGGCTTGCACAGCTGCGCATATGTTGATACATCTGTCTGCTCTTTAGTTTGCTTGTGTTTGTAATGCTCACACTTGACTAACCTCAAACAGAGATCTAAACCACACATCTTTCTGACTTTTCTTCCACATCTCCATCAATATTACCGATCCACCCTGAGGGTGTAGGTGTTTGAGGTGTTTTTCCTTGTTTATCTCTTCTCAGCAGGACAGCATGTGTAATGTACTTCTCTGTGTTTCCAACAGAGTACAGTCGATTTGAAGCCAAAATCCATGATCTACGGGAGCAGATGATGAACAGCAGTATTAGTTCAGGCTCCGGCTCCTTGCGGACTAGTCAGAAGAGGACCTTGTATGTCAGGTGAGCTCCCTCTAATCACCACGAGTTACATTTGATCTTCCAAACATGCTTAGATCCTTAATCTTGGAGATCAACGCAGGACTGTCACACTTCTGCAAAAAACAACTTTATTTTAACTACAGTATGTAGTACATCCAATTTTACTGGATTTTGTTTGCTTTAAATATTATATTATATTATATTATATTATATTATATTATATTATATTATATTATATTATATTATATTATATTATATTATATTATATTATATTATATTATATTATATTATATATTAACTTTATTTTAACTACAGTATGTAGTACATCCAATTTTACTGGATTTTGTTTGCTTTAAATATATTATATTATATTATATTATATTATATTATATTATATTATATATATATTATATTATATTATATTATATATTAACTTTATTTTAACTACAGTATGTAGTACATCCAATTTTACTGGATTTTGTTTGCTTTAAATATATTATATTATATTACATTACATTACATTACATTACATTACATATTAACTTTATTTTAACTACAGTATGTAGTACATCCAATTTTACTGGATTTTGCTTGCTTTAAATATATTATATTATATTATAATACATTACATTACATTACATTACATTACATTACATTACATTACATTACATTATATTATATTATATTATATTATATTATATTATATTATATTATATTATATTATATTATATTATATTATATTATATTATATTATATTATATTATATTATATTATATTATATTATATTATATTACCTTATATTACCTTATATTATATATTAACTTTATTTTAACTACAGTATGTAGTACATCCAATTTTACTGGATTTTGTTTGCTTTAAATACATTACATTACATTATATTATATTATATTATATTATATTATATTATATTATATTATATTATATTATATTATATTATATTATATTATATTATATTATATTATAAATATTATTAAATATGTATTAAAATCTGTAATATTTTGTTGAAATGTTTAATATATTTAAAAAATAATATATTTATATAAATATATTATAATATTTATTATTATATTTACATCTAAAATATAATCTGGGATTCAAAATTGGATTTCCAATATTGTGAAATAAATAAATAAATAAATAATATATATATATATATATATATATATATATATATATATATATATATATATATATATATATATATATATATATATATATATATATATATATATATATATAAATTAAATGCTTTTCACACCAAAAATTGCTGATCATATAATGTGTGATTGTTGAAAAAAAAAAAAAAAACAGGAAAAAAAACAATACATTAAAAAAAAGAGTTAAATCAGTTAAAAACTGATCACCTTATGGCTTTCATTAATATTTGACCAGCCTATTTTTTCCATGTACATTGTTCTGTCTGCCGATTGCGTCACAGACGGCCCCTTATGTGAACGTGTCATTCTCTGAAGTGTGCCCTTTTTTTGTTGCTCTGAGAACATTCAGGCCAGTGGTTACACAGTAGATTGAATCACATCATTTCAGGCAGTAACACTGAGGCGAGGCATGAAGGGCTCTGTACTGATTGAGAGTTTGCCATGTTTTTGGAGCCATTGTCAATCATTTCACCTTCCTGTGTTCATCTCTCCTAGCCTAGCCCGTCGGTAACAGTTAGATGAAAAGAGATAGATGATTGTAATGTAAAAATACTGCTGAATTTTTCTTCTTATGTGGCCTTTGTTTAAATATATTCCTAAGCTCTCAGGTTGCTATTCTTATGTTTTAATGAGAATAGCTTTGACGTTTTGAGGATTCGAAAGCCCCCTGGGCTCTGGATTCTCTACACACGCTTGCAGTATTCACTGATTTAAAATTGTATGTGATTTTTCAGCTGTGTCACATTTAGCTCAACCCATATGCGCATGTTGTCCCTGCATATATTTATGTATGCTTTTTTAGCAATAGTACAGTGAAACTAAGGGTTAGTTCACACAAAAATGAAAATTCTGTGATTTTATTTCTCATGTCGTTCTACATCCGTAAGACCTTCGTTCATCTTCGGAACACAAATCAAGGTATTTTTGATGAAATCAGAGAGGTATGATTCATCCATAGACAGCAATATTATCATCACTTTCAAGGTCCAGAAAGGTAGTAAAGACATTTTTAAAACAGTCAACGTGACTGCAGTGGTTCAACCTTAATTTTATGAAGTGAAGAGAATACTTTTTGCGCGCAAAACCAAAACAAAAATAACGACTTTATTCAACAATCTCTTCTCTTCCCTGTCATTATCCCAGTAAGCACAGTAAAGGCTTCTGTGTTTACGTCCGAATGCCGGCTCAGTATTGGCCAAAGCTGCACACGTGAGAAGCTCAACGCATGCGTGTGATGCTGACGCAGAAGCCGGCCAATAATGAGTCGGCATTCTGACACAGAACACGGAAGTATACACAAAAAGTATTCTCGTCGCTTCATAAAATTAAGGTTGAACCACTGTAGTCACTTCGAAATTAAGGTATCAAAAATATCTTAATTTGTGTTTCGAAGATGAACTGAATTTTCATTTTTGGGTGAACTAACCCTTTAACTGACAGGAAATCTAAGCTAAATTGAATTGAAGGACATACTGTAGAACATAGTAAATAGATATAATGAATGATTAATGGAACAAATGGTGATGGAAATGAAGAGTATATTTGTTGTGTCTCTGTCATGTGAAGCGCTGAAGGGCATGTTGGAGTGAGGCTGTTTGCTCAAGTTTGGTTTATTGCAAACTTTTGCATTATAGGATGAAGTTTGTTGTTGTTTCTAAAAGATTTCTACTAACTGTTGTGGCCATGTCAACTTAACTTGCTGTGACAGATGTTTAAAATCACGCAAGGATGCCAGTAGAACTGCAGTCATATTTGGCTTATATTCCCTGCAGCATGTCTGCAAACCACAGCATTTTTATGGCACAAAGTCAAGGTTCACTAGGACACCAGTGACATAGAGCCACTTACCTTTTTGACTTACCACTTTTCTTTTTCTTGTGCTATGTATAGGCCTTTTTCGTGACTCAATATAAGACATTAATCAGTGATATTTTCTACTCATACTAGTAAATACATTTAAACAGGTTTAATTGTCCCACTGGCTGTCATATCACAAATTTAATTTTGAACCTTTCTGAAAGGAAAATCAGTTTTATGATATGATATATGATCTGATCTGATATTCCATTAAAACCATATATCTACACAGATTGAGCTTTTAATCTGCGTTCCACAGGCTCTGCTATAATGACTTAAGGTCTCTGCTTCAACTGTACAAGGATACAAATGTCGCCTAATACACCTCTAAGCAGATTAAGGCCACACAGAATTTATCTGCATCATTTGCTGAAGAGTTAAAGGGGAGTTCTTCATGTGCTTTTGAGGGTTAAAGAGGGCTTTGGTGTCTGTATGTTCCTTAAAGCCCCATAAGCTTCTCACATGCCCTGGCTTCCTCCTGGAAGTGCTTCATTATTGATGAGGAAACAGATAAGCTAGTCAAGAGCTTGGACGGCTAGTTACTTCAGCTCCAGTTCTCTTAAATGCACATGCACACATGCACAGAACAGCAGTGGCCTACTTAACATCTCAGAAAAAAATGTCTGTGGGCAAATTAGTTAGGAAGACTGGCTTTTTAGAATTGTGGTTTCCATATCTTTATGGTTGCTTAAAATTCATAGAGTGTGTGTTCATAGTCTGGAGGCTTTTCTTGCTGTTGTATCGGTATGATTTATTCTACACTTTTAATGTTAGAAAAGGTTTCATTCCAAAAATCATAATTTTGTTTGGCATGCCCCATTTTTATCCTTCTCTCTGACCTTTAAAACAAAGGCTGCTACTACATCTCTAAAGCTGAAGTGTTTTTTTTTTTTTTTTTTTATGTTAAATACATTTTCATATTCCAGCGTAATTTTCAGAGACTAGTGCTAACTGTGCCTGAAATGTGTCAACTCTTCTGGCTTTATAAAAACATTGCTATGTTTGTTTGAATATCCTGACCATTCAAATACAATGGCATTGGCTCAACCAATAGCATGCGTTTTTGACACAGACTATCTGTTTGTCCAACCAATGGAAGATGGGAGGGAGTGTTTGAGAATCAAAAACATATTCAATTTATACAAAAATTATGAGTATTCTTCTGGAAATGTCATGTTTGTGTCAAGACTAAAATTAAACAATTCTTACTACATTCTTACTCCTTTAGAGCCCTGTTTGATTATGACATAACAAAAGACTCGGGCCTGCCCAGTCAGGGGCTGAACTTCCGCTTCGGCGACATCCTACACGTCCTGAATGCCTCGGACGAGGAGTGGTGGCAGGCGCGGCATGTGACTCCAGATGGCGAGATGGAGGAGATGGGCGTCATTCCCAGCAAGAAGAGGTAGGCTATGCCCCCATGCATTCCAGAACATACTGTACTGTAGATAGATAGCTCAGTTAACCCTCTTTACCATGATTAAAACAATTTGTGCATTTAATGCCACATTACCCACAGCTCATCATTCTTTTATAATTTATTCCGTTTCAGTTCACTGCCATTCTTCATTTTGGTTTAGTTATCACTCATTGTGCATAGTAAGTGTTAATAATGAGGAATAAGCACAGTGGCATCCAGGACTTCATATCATATTTGAGACTATATATACATAACTGACAGCTGAAGCAAATGTATCTGCTCTTAAGTCTACTCTCTTTGTGATGAGGCTTTTAACGTGACTCAGCAGCTGGAGATTGAAAACTATGTGGGCATTTCTTCAATCATGAGCATTTTTATGCCCTAGGGGTTTCAATTTTTATTAAAACTAACAGATTTTATTGTTTTTTTTTTTGTCATCCTAAGATCCCGTTAAATCCTTTTTTGCTACTTGTAATGCTTTTTTTGTGTGTAGATTTAGCTTTACCCTTGTTGCAGACCCAGACTTTCAACAAAGATTCAAATAATCATAAACACTTTCAATATTTTTTGTGTGATAATGATAAATTAAAATAATACAAATTACAGTGGCCCTTCAGTCGTGGTGTCATTTCTACCACAACCAACAATGTTGACCCACAATTAAGTTTTATCAAAACTTAGTGTGTAGATTTGTGAAGAAAATAATGCTGAATTATACAAAATGTGACAATATTATTTCATTGTATTTAGGACACAAAAGACGATAGCTATGAAATTAGCTTTAGCAAGACAAAGTCTGCTCTATTTTGTTCAAAGTTCATTGGTTTAGTGTCATGTGATGTTACAAAGTCTAATTAGAGCCTTGAACTTTAGCGCTGATGTGTGATGTTGTGAGAGTTTCTCTCTCATTCTCTCCACCCAACTGTACGCTGATTGAAAGTTGATAATTGACTTCTCACCTCATTCTAAAAATTCACCTCTCATCTCCTAACTGATCACAGGGGACAGCCAGCAATGCTCTGTATTTTTAGAAACATGTTGGGATTTCTCTTTGTAAATAATCCTATATACAGTCAAACCAAAGTTTATTCAGACATCTTGAACACTTCATTCATTAATAAAGTTTATTCACTCTAGTTAAAAAAAAAAATAGTAATAAAATATGACAAGATCTCAGAGTTAAACTGTGTCAGAAAAAATTCATCTTAATTATGTCAGATAACACTTAAGCAAAACATGGTCAGGTCAAAGTGTCTGAATAATTTTTGGTTCCAAATTTTTATCAATTTTACTGGTATAACATAAACATTTGTGAAGAAAATGGCGCATGGTGTGTAAAAGTCGCCAATGGTTTGCTGATTCCATAGCTCAAGAGTTCCAAACTTCTGCTAGCATTAAAGGTGCCCTCGAATGAAAAATTGAATTTATCTTGGCATAGTCAAATAACAAGAGTTCAGTACATGGAAATGACATACAGTGAGTCTCAAACTCCATTGTTTCCTCCTTATTATATAAATCTCATTTGTTTAAAAGACCTCCGAAGAACAGGCGAATCTCAACATAACACCGACTGTTACGTAACAGTCAGGATCAATACTATGTACGCCCCAATATTTGCATATGCCAGCCCATGTTCCCAACATTATGAAAGGCATTAGACAATGGCAGCCAGTAAAGTCTGGATGTGCACAGGTGAATCAACAGACTAGGTAAGCAAGCAAGAACAATAGCGAAAAATGGCAGATGGAGCAATAATAACATGATCCATGATATCATGATATTTTTAGTGATATTTGTAAATTGTCTTTCTAAATGTTTCGTTAGCATGTTGCTAATGTACTGTTAAATGTGGTTTAAGTTACCATTGTTTCTTGCTGTATTCACGGAGACAAGAGAGTCATCGCTATTTTCATTTTTAAACACTTGCAGTCTATATAATGCATAAACACAACTTCATTCTTTATAAATCTCTCCAACAGTGTAGCATTAGCCGTTAGCCACGGAGCACAGCCTCAAATTCATTCAGAATCAAATTTAAACAATATAACAGTAATACTCACATAATCCGACGCATGCATGCCGTATGCACGACGAACACTTTGTAAAGATCCATTTGAGGGTTATATTAGCTGTGTAAACTTTGTTTATGCACTGTTCAAGGCAAGCGCGAGCTCCGTGGGCGTGGAGCACGAGAATTAAAGGGCCAGTACCCCTGAATCGGCTCATTTATAATGATGCCCCAAAATAGGCAGTTAAAAAAATGAATAAAAAAAAATCTATGGGGTATTTTGAGCTGAAACTTCACAGACACATTCAGGGCACACCTTAGACTTATATTACATCTTTTGAAAAAAAGTTCTAGGGCACCTTTAATATCAATGCAAAAACTGCTTCATGGAATGGGTTTACATGGCTGAGCAGCTGCATTCAAGCCTCACGCCATCAAGCACAATGCCAAGTGTCGGATGATTGGTGTAAAGCACTCCTCCACTGGACTCTGGAGCAGTAGAAATGTATTCGGTGAAGTGATGAATCACGCTTCTCTGTTTGGCAGTCTGATGGGCAAGTCTGGGTGTGGAGGATGCCAGGAGAATGTCACCTGCCTGACTGCATTGTGCCAGCTGTATAGTTTGGTGGCTGTTTTTCAGGGGTTATGCTAGGCCCATTACTTCCAGTGAAGGGAAATCTTAATTTTAAATCTTAGTGCTTCAGCATACCAAGGCATTTTGGACAATTTGTGGGAACAGTTTTGTGGGAACAGTTTGGAGCCCTTTTCTATTCCAGCATGAATGTGCCATAGTGCACAAAACAAGGTCCATAAAGACATGTTTGGATGAGTTTGGTGTGGAAGAACTTGACTGGTCCGCACAGAGCCCTGACCTCAACCCCATTGAACATCTTTGGGATGAACTGGAACAGAGTTTGCAAGCCAGGCCGCCTTGTCTTCCATCAGTGTCTGACCTCACAAATGCTCTACTGGATGAATGGGCAAAAATCCCCACAAAAAAATCCTGTGGAAAGCCTTCCCAGAAAAGTGGAAGCTGTTGTAGCTGCAAATTGGGGACCAACTCCATATTAATTTCTACTGTATGTATTTAGAATGTAATGTCATTACAGTCCATGATGGTGTAATGGCCAGGTGTCCCAATACGTTTGTCCATATAGTGTATTTTTAAGGAAAATATTGCATATCACAAGTATATCACTTTCCAAGACTTTTCTCAAAATATGTTTTGCTACAATATGCAAAAACAAAAGTTTTGAGCTTCATACATTTTTCAACATACTTTAGTTTATACACATTTAGATAATGAACCCAAGAGAGTTTTTGTGTATTAAAAGTGAAAATACTTGCCCTACATTCTCCGTCTCCTTCCTCTTCAGGGTGGAGAGAAAAGAAAGAGCCAGGTTAAAGACGGTCAAATTCAACTCCAAATCTCGAGACAAAGCGGTAAGTGTTTGCTGCTCAAATATTTACTATGTCTGGCATGACACAAACATGCTTTTAAACAGCAGTAGTTTATAGACTGATACATTATAAATGTGCCTTTTGTGTAAAAAATTATTTGGTTTACTTGGAGTCATGCCATTATAATCTTAATTTGACAGAAATCAGAAAACATTATGAACACGCCTTGTAGCCTATTTTGAAACACTGTTATTTTTATGATATTTTTAGATGAAAAGTGCTAATAAGATGTTCAGCATTTTGTTGCACCTTTCTCTTGTGTGACATTTCAAAAGCCAAAACTGTTCTCACATAGGACAACTAACAGCTGGCAAGTTCAAACTCTAACAAAGTAGTGATGTACTATATATATAAGTGATGAATCATTCTTCATGAATGAGATGCTTGTTTGAAATTTCCATTTACAAAAATAATTAAAATTTCTTTTTACTGAATGTAGTGTACTAATCCTGTATGTTTGTTCACAATTCTCTCCTACTGTATGTGAGTATTCTTAACAGCATGTGACTATTAGGGCTGGGCGATATGGCAAAACAATGTATATATAATATATTTTGTTCATCAAGGGTGCATTTAACTGATCAAAAGTGACAGTAAAGATTTTTACATTGCTAATCATTTTTTTTCTTTCAAATAAATGTTGTTCTTTTGAACTTTCTAGTCATTTAAATAATCCTGAAAAAAATGTAGCACAGTTTCCACAAAATATTAAGCAGCACAACTGTTTTCAACATAATAATAAGAAATGTCTTGAGCACCAAATCAGAATATTAGAATGATTTCTGAAAAATAATGTTAAACTGAAAATTGGATTAATGGCTGCTGAAAATTCAGCTTTGCCTTAAATTGGGAATAAATTACTTTTTTCATAATATATTAAAATAGAAAATGGTTATTAAATTAAATCACTATTTCTATGTGTAATGTATTTTTTGATCAAATAAATGCAGCCTTGGTGAGCATAAGAGACTTCTTTTAAAAATCTTACCAACCCAAACTTTTAAATAGTGTATACAGTGTATATATCAATAATTTTCAGCATTTTGATGACATTCAATATATCACAGTATTTGTCTACTTGCTCTGACTTAATAAATCTTAATAATCTTTTCAAAAGAATCATAATTTCAAATGAACAGCCATTGTAGATTAGAAAATGAAGTAAAATCTTTTTTAAAAAAATAGTGTTTTATGCAGTGTTTCACAGAAACAATGATTTTTTTTCATGTATTTGCACTAATATAACATAATAATAACACAAATAAAACAATAATATAATATTTTTACTAGCAGATTTTAGTATAAGAAATATCCAACATTGTGAATGATCTTTAAACATCATTAAATCAGTAATGAATAGATTCTCTGTAATGACCATTTGACCTGACTCGCATAAATAAATAAATTTTACTCTAAAGGCCCTTTCACACCGGATGCGTAACGGAAAAGCGAAACGAAAAAGCGAATAGTTCGCGTCAAAACCATTCACATCAGCCGCGACGCGAATTTGCGACGTTTGTGCTCTGAAAGATTCCAAAACATTTGTGCCGACAGCTGAATGAAATATATATAATATATATATATTTCAACAAAATAATCTTCATCCTGTTGGAAAGGTTGGTCAGTTTAACTGCTCAGGACAAACAACATAGACACTTAATCATCCAGTGAAGATGAGCTTTTCATATTTTTTTCAAAGACCGAAAAGAAGTCTTTGGGTGCACCCAGTCTTAACAACAACATATTCACTTTCCATAGTCACGGACACAATTTAGGTTTAAAAAAAAAAAAAAAAAAATCAACAAGTTTTACCTCAGAAGGTTATGTTATCCTTGTCTATAGCCTACAGTGACTTGCATGTAGGAGCTGTAATCTCGTGAGAAATGCGATACCTGTCAAAGGTTAATGTTGATTGAATAGCTAGTGACATCTACTGGACATTTCGTTTACAGAAAAGAAACCCACTCACATATACTGCGAGTAGCCCAGGCTATAAATAGGCTTCTGTCTAAAATAAGAAAACCTTTATTTGTCCCACAATGGGGGAATTGTATGCCTATGGACTACAGATAGAAGTTTAACTACTAGACATATAATTTAAATAAACATTCACAAGGTAGTTTTCTATTGTAAATGCGTCGACACACAAGCTATCAGATGATCCGTCATTGTTGCTGTGACATCACCTTTGTTTCCTTGTATTTGATTGGTTGAAGCCTTTTCTGTCGCCTCGAATGTGAAAAAAATCGACATTGAAGCGAAAAAAATAAACGTCGTTTTTTCGCAGCAGCACATTCGCGTTCGGTGTGGAAGCACTCATTACAAACAGCTGATCAAAAAGCAAAACCATTGCGCGAATAATTTGCGCGTCAAAATCGCGTCCAGTGTGAAAGGACCTTAACACAGATTGCTAATAAAGTTTACTATATACTGAGACAAGAAAGGACTGTCAAACCAATCTAATGATGTCATCTTTAAAAAATGTAATGCTCAAATAAAAAGCACCTTAAAATCACTGTGATATTCACAGTATTCATTAATTTTCAATCGCCACAAAATATATATTGTGGATATTCAATATTGCCCAGCCCTAGTGATTATAACTCTTTAGCCTTTGCAGCAGTATTGTGTTTAGCAAACATCTCCTGCACCGGATCAACTCATCATCCACTCTTCACTGTCTTAGCATTTTCAACTGCATTCACTAATGCAGCATGAGTGCATGAACGTTTCAGAGAACAAAAAGATATATACGCTTGCCATTGATGTCAAACTGCTTTTCACTTTCTTTCTATCTATTTAAGTCTTTTGTGCTTATTGTAGCTTTGTTCCCATCCAAACCCTTTAATCATTGCCAATCACTAACTTTAATCAACTAACTAATTTCGAGGGCTGCATGTCTGTGAGTTTGTCCCTTGTGCTTTGAACCCACTTTGCTGACCTTGGTTGTGGTAACTACCCTTTAAGTTTATCTGATATTCAGTGATCCCTCATAAACTCTACTGTGTCTGTTGCCATCTCCAAATCAATACCTGGTTTCATGTCTATTTATAAGTTCTAGCATTAGTGATTTCTGTCATTCCAGCATTTTATTGGATGGCGGTGGCCACAGAGTCAGTAACATGGGCATCTGTTAAGTTGGGCATTTGTTCATACTTGAACTAGACACCCAACACCATTCCATCTGTTCTTCCTTTTTTGTTCTCCCTCCCTCCCTCCATCCCTCCCTCTCCTTCTCAGCAGTCATTCAATGACAAGCGTAAAAAGAACCTCTTTTCGCGAAAATTCCCTTTCTACAAGAACAAGGACCCCAGCGAACAGGAAACGAGCGATGTGGACCGTAAGTACATTGGCCGCGGTCACAGAAAAGCACTGGACGTGTGCAGGACAGGGTAGTGGCACATGCGCAACACCTCTGAACAAAACTCCTGCTTCTGCAACAGCCCTAAACATGACAGGAAATTTGATTGATCCTTTCTGCATCAATATGAGATGATATAAGGACAAAATGTCTGTTGAAGACCACTGAAGTCTCCATTAACTGGGTTTGTTGCAAGGCAGGAGCGATGTTCTTCGGTAAGACCAGATATGTTGTTCCAGTAATCATTGTTATTTTTGTGGTTTTCTCCTGTTCCTTGCTCTCTGCTGACTGCTCCACAGGACCTGAGTGACGACAAAGGCTTGAGTAAGTCCACAAAGGCTATAGCAGGTCTACCGCACCGGCCCCGCCAAACTCCCATTATTCCCCATAAAACTGTCTTGCCCGTAGCAGTGATGTTGAGTTAGAATAGTGTTGTGTCTGCAGCCTGTTTTGCGTCTAGACGACTATAAAACACAAAGGGCCAGATTTACTAACATTAAAAACTACTGTCAGGATTTACTAAAGACACGCAGAGAAAAACTGTGATGAAAAGGCAAGGACAGAGTTATTATTTCTGCTGACCTTATTGCAAATGCATTTGTAGGAGTTTGTCTTTCAGAAGAAATATTTATTAGAGGGGAGTATTTAAATAAATCATGCAACATGATTTACTAAGGTTTGCAGTAGTCATTTAACTAGAATTTGTGGCATTATTTAACTCTCAAAAAAGGCATGTCTTAAGGGTTAGTTCAACCAAAAATGAAATTTATGTCATTAAAGGTGCTAAAGAGGGTCTTTTCGTCAACTGAGAAACCAAAGACTGTTAGTGAGTTTTTGAAATGAGCGCATGCGTAAGAACAACCCCCCTCCTTCACAGCTCATTTCGAGGGAACGCCTCCCAAAACTCGTGCACGAGTATTGGAACACGAGTGTTTACCACCGGCATTCGCTGTGTCGCATTAGTGGATTCATTATGTCGGACTCACCTGCAGTCCTGTCTCCTGACAAAAACATTGGATGCGGCGCCTGTGGAGTGTGGAAAGTTACTGGAGCGCGCAGCCGCGCACGTCTCTCACAAGGAACGTCATGGCAGTGATTGACAAGCCAGAGGGCCAATCGTTTACGCGATCATCGCGTAAACGGTTGGCTGATGTTTTTAAGGCCCTACCTCGTGCACAGATGATGTATATTAATATTATTACTTTCAGCGCACCTAATAAATAGTCTTTTATCAGTTAGTAAAGACAGTTTCAAGTAATATTGCAAAAATGTATAAAACAAAACATCCTCTTTAGCACCTTTAAGTACTCACCCTCATGTCATCCCAAACCCGTAAGACTTTCGTTCATCTTTAGATCACAAATTAAGATATTTTTGATGAAATCCAAGAGGTTTTTTTTTTATCCCCCATAGAAAGCAATGTTATTACCACATTCAAGGTCTAGAAAAGTAGTAAAGACAACGTTAAAATAGTCAATGTGACTACAGTGGTTCAACCTTAATGTTATGAAGCGATGAGAATACTTTTTGTGCTCAAAAACAAAACTAAAATAATGACTTTATTTAACAATTTGAACTGTTGTCATGCGTAGTTGACGTAGTGAACGCAGTGCAGCGCTTCCTTGTTTATGTCTGAACGCCAGCTCAGTATTGGCCGACGCTGTACACGTGAGCAGCACGACGCATGTGTGTGATGCTGATGCAGGAGCCGGCCAATAATGAGTCAGCGTTCTGACATAGAACACGGAGGCGCTGCACTGCGTTCACTACGTCAACTGCATTTGACAACAGTTCAAATGACGTTGCTGCCTATGTGTGGTTCAGAAACCCTCGGATTTCATCAAAAATATTGTAATTTGTGTTCCGAAGATGAACGAAGGTCTTACGGGTTTGGGACGACGTGAGGGTGAGTAATTAATGACAGAAATTTCATTTTTGGGTGAACCAACCCTTTAACCCATTTTGCGTTTGACATGCTGCGATAGTTGCTGCTATAGTTGGAGGCAGCGCAGAGAACTGAGAGAGGTGCGTGGTAGAAGGGAGAGAATTTTCTCCATTTGTGTTTTTATTTAGAATGCTAGAGGAATAGTTTATTGCTACCCTTGGTAGATTGCATTTGTCATAATGGAAATGAGCTGCCGCATCTGTGTTCTTTAATTTGCGCATTGTCAGAATATCACATGCACAACTTTCTACTCCCATCGGTGCTTTTATGGGGTTGCAGTCTCATGCTAATTTACCCTGTTTAGTAAATCTGGCCCAAAGTTTGCAGATCAGCGCTATGTTCAGGTCCTTTGTTGTCCATTATGCCCTAACCACAATGTAAGACAAGTCAATTCTACTCCACTTAACATCTGCATTATAAATGCTTTCATTAATTAGTTGTGCTTAATTTGGCTCATACTTCGGTTTACCTTCCTAAACGGAGGTTTATGAGGAAACTGTAGGGGGTTCGTGAGTTGAAAAATTTAATGTAACGTTAAAATAAACAAATAGGGCTGCACAGATAATCAAACTAAAACTTAAATAGCGATATATCTTATTAGATATGTTTCAGAGTGAAGATCAGCACTGTGTTCATTTACAGCGTATTTACTGCAGCTTATATAGGCCTAACTGTGTTTTCAGAGTGACTTTGTTCACAGTAAATGCTGCTTCTCATGAACTCCATCGCTGCATGTGCCGAGAGTTTAACATGCATTTAGGAACACAGTGTGTGTTAGGTTCACTTTAAATTCACATTTGCATAATTTTCAACATTTTTGTGGATAGGAGTCTATAGAATTTCACAAATATTCCCCCAATGTAAAATCTTCAGGGTTTGAATGTTTGAAAGTAAAGAATTTAAGACATCGAAATTTTGTATTGACATTAACACTTGTAGTGTTAATGTCATTTTTCAAATCAAATCGCAATTGCAATATATGGCAAAATAATCACAAATGTTTGGTCTTGCAGCCCTATCTATCTATGCATCTATCTTGGGGAAACAGGGCTTGGGGGTGGGATCTTTTGCCTTGCCAGTAAGCAGTGCTTAGCAATACCTTGGAAACTGACTGCAACAACCTAGTGTTTGAGCAACGAGTTTTGCACCTGCAGGCACCACTCACATTTTCATCAGAATATGTAAAAATGTAGTTACCGCCATGATTCTGCTTTGGGAAGTTATGTGCACAGATGTACTTTTAGGGACAAATGTGTCAAATGCAAATAATGTTGTAGTCAGAAGTTATTTAACCCTCATGTTCTGTTTGAGGTCTGAGAGACCTCAATGCCATTTTAGCATTTTAGTCAGGATGATACAGTAACCTGTTTTAATCTAATAGGAACTGATTATAAGCAAACTTTTAACTTGATAAATACTCAACTCAGGTATACTGAGTTACTATATACTACTATATACTATACTGTATACTAATGTGTTTTTCGTAAATTATCTGGGTCATTTCTTTCATGTTTTGAAAGAAGTATCTATGCTCACTAAGGCTGCATGAATTTGATTGAAAAGTGAAAACGGTAATATTGCAAAATATTATTACAATTTAAAATAACTGTTTAAAACAATATAAAAAAAAATGTATTTATTCCTGTGATGGCAAAGCTTAGTTTTTAGCAGTCATTACTGCAATCTTCAGTGTCACATGATCTTTCAGAAATCAATATTTAATAATTTATAATCAATAATATCATTCTAATTGCTGCTCAAGAAACATTTCTTATTATTAATATGTTGGAAACATTACATTTATAGATTTACACATTTCAGGAATTCTTTGATGAATAGAAAGTTCAAAAGAACTACATTTATTTGCAATAGAAATATTTTCCAACTTAAATGTCATTACTGTCACTTTTGACCAATTTAATGCATCCTTGCTGAATAAGTATTCATTTCTTTCAAAAAATAAAAATCCCAAACTTTTGAACAGTACTGTAAAAACAGTCACAACAGAACATGAGGGGTTAGGATCAGCAAGGTTGATGTGAAAAGGTTATTTACAATCTTCCATCATGTCTTCTGGATGTTTTTATAGTATTTCTGTCCTTTCTTAGACTTCTACATCGATAAACTTTTAGGTGGTGGAGTGGAGCCCCTCCATCCATTAATGCTCAGTGCACCATGACTGTGTTAAGACCCCCTGAGACTTTCTTGTGTGTATTCAGAGGCTGTTCAATGATTTGATTTTTTTTATACAGCTAAAACTACCAAATTCATTTAGTGGAACCGGTTTTATGAGAAATGGGATTAGCTTCAAAGCCTCACATGTCCTGTTCAGGTTCTTAACACTGCCATCTGCTGGCGTATTCCTGCAAGGCTTGTGTCTCTGGTGTTTATTTTCCCTTTTTATGGTTTCAGAGCATGTAACATCTAACGCCAGCGATAGTGAAAGTAGTTACCGTAAGTGTGTGTTCCCTTTTATTTCCTTTCATGTTTTAATTGAATTCATCCCTTTAAACTTCCTGAGTTTGAGTGTTTAATTCCTTTTGTTCTCTAAGCTCCCTTTGTTATACACACACACACACACACTCACTCAGTTGTAAGATGTGTACTATTCAAGACAAACATCAGAGTCAGGATTTTGCATAAAAACAGTTTAATATTTCAAAGAAAGAAATATTTAAAATTTCCAGAACAGAACATTAAAAGTGTTAAAAATGTGATAAGATAATCTAAACACACTATTGATTTAACGACAGAAGCTTACTTTACCATGCTTTACAGTTCATTGCATGATTTGCCTTTGATGAGAGTTTCAAGTGATAAAACAGGTGCTGGTTATCTGTGTACCTTGCCTTAGTGATCATACCAGGGACACAGCGTATTATGGCCTGAAATATTACTGTACCTTCAAATAACATGTCACAGTCATTTGAACAAGCCTGTGTCTTTCAGCAGTTTTGTAAATCATGGCCTGTCATTCACATCGAGTGGTCTGAAAAACCTCTTGAACTTTTATTTAATGCTACACGGCTCTCAAATATATCTCATCTAAACAGTGACTGAAAATTAGAGACTACTGTTCATGACAAAGGCATGTAAGCTGCTTTCATAGGGTGATCAAGTAATATATTTGAAATGTAAATGAGCAGTAAAGAATACAGAAGAAAAATATGTTTAAACACTCAACATCAGATTTCAATTACATTTGAATCTTCATATACAAGTGGTTGACTAGTCATCCAACAACTTAATTAGTGAGGTTATTTATTTATTGCAGCATTCTTTTAACCTGTTTAACAACTTATACGCTATTGCCTAAAAGTTTGAGGTCAGTATAATTTTTTTTATTGTTTTTGAAAGAAGTCTCTTATGCTCACCATGGCTGCATTTATTTGATCAAATTTTTAGTAAAATCAGTAATTTTGTGGAATATCATTACATTTTACATGTAATTAATTCATGTGATGGCAAAGCTGACTTTTCAGTAGCCACTACTTTACATCACATGATCCTTCAGAAATCATTCTAACATGCTGATTTGGTGCTCAAAACACATTTTTTATTATTATCAATGTTGAAAACAGTTGTGCTACTTAATATTTTAGAAATTAATTATAGAAAGTTCAAAAGAACTGCATTTATTTGAAAATATATATACAGTACAGTCCAAAAGTTTGGAACCACTAAGATTTTTTATGTTTTTAAAAGAAGTTTCGTCTGCTCACCAAGGCTACATTTATTTAATTAAAAATACAGTAAAAAACAGTACTATTGTGAAATATTATTACAATTTAAAATAACTGTTTTCTATTTGAATATATTTCACAAAGTAATTTATTCCTGTGATGGCAAAGCTGAATTTTCAGCATCATAACTCCAGTCTTCAGTGTCACATGATCCTTCAGAAATCATTCTAATATGCTGATCTGCTGCTCAAGAAACATTTAATGTGTACAATTGTACAAAATATTTGTGTACAATATTTTTTTTCAGGATTATTTGATGAATAGAAAGTTCAAAAGAACAGTGTTTATCTGAAATCTAATCTTTTGTAACATTATAAATGTCTTTACTGCCACTTTTGATTGATTTAATGCATCCTTGCTGAATAAAAGTATTCATTTCTTTAATTTCTTTTCAAAAAAATAAAAATAAAAATTCTTACTGACCCCAAACTTTAGTGTATAATGCTACAGAAGCTTTGTATTTCAGATAAATGCTGTTCTTTTGAACTTTCTATTCATCAAGGAATCCTGAAAAAAAAAAAAGTACACAACTGTTTTCAACATTGAAAATAATCATAAATGTTTATTGAGCAGCAAATCAGCATATTAGAATGATTTCTGAAGGATCATGTGACACTGAAGACTGGAGTAACGATGCTGAAAATTCAGCTTTGCATCACAGGAATAAATTACTTTGTCAAATATATTTAAATAGTACACAGTTATTTTAAATTGTAATAATATTTCACAATATTACTGTTTTTTACTGTATTTTTAATTAAATAAATGTAGCCTTGGTGAGCAGACGAAACTTCTTTTAAAAACATTAAAAATCTTAGTGGTTCCAAACTTTTGGACTGTACTGTATATATTGTGTGTGTGTTAGACTTTGGTCACTTTTGATCAGTTGAATGCGTCCTTGCTGAATAAAACTTTTTTTAAATCTTACTCGCCCCAAAAATTTCAATGTCAGTATACATTATTTAGCATGCTGAATAATTAGTTAACTAATGTACTTTAGCTGTTAGACAGCAGGCTACAGTCCTCTCTGAGAAGTTACGGTATGAGCGTGGGGTTTTAAGACCTATCTAAAAAGATAAAAATAGTTCCACTCTTGAAAACACATCTCTAATGCTTGTCAAAATCCTCTCAATCAGAAGTTCAGGCAAGTTTAAACAGTTTGTAACAGTAAGGTTTTGAGGAGTTTAGCTGAGGCTATACAGCACATGCATGTTGGTTTATTATACTCTCTAAGTGTTTAATTACACAAGATTTTTGAACTCATATCAGTATTTCTGTCTTTACTAGGTGGACAGGAAGATTATGTCCTCTCTTATGAGACAGTCACGCAACAGGAAGGTGAGTGTCTTTTTGCAAGCTTTTTTTTTTTTATTATGGCACATTAGTTATTACTCCATCTAACTAGGTGTCATTGTGCAACTCTGCTTGACTGATGAATTAAACTACCAGTAAGAACTAACAATAAGACTTATTGTTATTGTGGTTTACAGTGAGTTATACACGTCCAGTTATTATCCTTGGACCCATGAAAGACCGGATCAACGATGATCTAATCTCAGAGTTTCCAGACAAGTTTGGGTCATGTGTTCCTCGTGAGTACACCGTTTTATTATTTCTTTTGCAATATTTCATATATCATCTGCATTGTTTAAATGGTCATTACTGTTCTTTGACCAGACACGACTAGACCAAAGCGAGACTATGAGGTTGATGGCAGAGACTACCATTTTGTTGTCTCACGGGAGCAAATGGAAAAAGACATTCAGGATCACAAGTTCATTGAGGCCGGCCAATATAACAACCACCTCTACGGGACAAGTGTGCAGTCAGTGCGAGAGGTTGCAGAAAAGGTGAATGAGTTCAACTTGTTAGGAAGTAATAAAGAAATTTATGGCAGAGAGTTTCGTGATGCCCTTTAGATTTGCATCATGGAGCAGTTTTTTCATTTTTCATGTGACAATCTTTTATTCATTGTTTTTTAAGGGCAAACACTGCATCCTGGATGTCTCAGGCAATGCCATCAAACGACTCCAGTTAGCACAGCTCTACCCCATTGCGGTGTTCGTGAAACCAAAATCAGTGGAGAATATTTTGTACGTTGTTGTATCAAAGGATCTTCAAACACACAATAAATGCTAAAGCTTGGTCATTTTTGACTGATTGGCATTAGTAACAGGTCCTCTGTGTCCTCCTCAGAGAGATGAATAAGAGATTGATGGAAGAGCAAGGCAGGAAGACTTATGACAGAGCCATGAAACTGGAGCAGGAATTCCTAGAGCACTTCACCGGTGAGAACAGTAGAGTAAACTTACCCATATTCCAATCAATTCTGACCTTTCTACTTAGTCATTTTCATCTATAGATATCTTACCTTACCTGTCCTGCAACAAGCACACTCTACAATGGAGTGACGTCAAAACCCGGAAGACTAATTCGCCACTGGTTAAATATACACCATATGACCATCTTCTTTCAGACAAACACAATCGGAGTAATAATATTCTCACCAAAGTCCCTTTAAAGGTGCTAAAGAGGATCTTTTCGTCGACTGAGAAACCAAAGACTTATTACTGAGTTTTTGAAATGAGCGCATGCGTAAGAACAACCCCCCTCCTTCACAGCTCATTTCAAGGGAACGCCTCCCAAAACTCGTGCACGAGTATTGGAACACGAGTGTTTACCACCGGCATTCCCTGTGTTGTGTTAGTGGATTCATTATGTCGGACTCACCCCAGGTAACTCATAATCTGCAGTTGTTACTCCTGTCTCCTGACAAAAACATTGCATGCGGCGCCTGTGGAGTGTGGAAAGTTACTGGAGTGCGCAGCCGCGCTCGTCTCTCACAAGGAACGTCATGGCAGTGATTGACAAGCCAGAGGGCCAATCCGCGCACGTCTCTCACAAGGAACGTCACGGCAGTGATTGACAAGCCAGAGGGCCAATCGTTTACGCGATGATCGCGTAAACGATTGGCTGATGTTTTTAAGGCCCTACCTCGTGCACAGATGATGTATATTAATATTATTACTTTCAGTGCACCCAATAAATAGTCTTTTATCAGTTAGTAAAGACAGTTTCAAGTAATATTGCAAAAATGTATAAAACAAAACATCCTCTTTAGCATCTTTAAGACAAGTCATTTCACTCAGCGGCCATCTTTGAAATGCCTTTGGGCATGCAAGTGCAGCTCCTATCTCTTTGAATGGGGAAACATCAAATTCTCCCAAGCTGTTTGCCAAGCTTTCAATTAAATTTCATATTTGAAATCACCAAAGAAATCTGACAACAACTGTCTCATAAATGTTGTTTCTTAATGCTCGAATCATGAAAAAAAAAATATTTTTCAGGCTGGATCAAGCTAGTGTGCATGCACAGTCCTAAGCATCTGACTGTTTCTATAGGAACCGGAGCTTCTAATGGCCGCTGCAGTGACGCGATGACTTTACCAATCAGCGATTGGCTCTTATTTAGAAGGCGGGACTTATTCCGCCATATAGCATGTTGCACTTTTTCCCCATTCAAAACAATACGAGTGACGTGTCTTGTGTTATTCTATAGTCTTTATTCTCACTCTTCCTGGCTTTATAATGGTAGTGAAGGGGGAGTGAGATTTTGAAGCCCAAAAAAGTGCATCCATCCATCATAAAAGTAATCAGCTCCAGGGGGTTAAAGGGTTAGTTCACCCAAAAATGACATTTCTGTCGTTAAATACTCATCCTCATGTCATTCCACACCTGTAAGACCTTCGTTCATCTTCGGAACACGAATTAAGATATTTTTGATGAAATCCAAGGGTATCTGATCCACACACATAGGCAGCAACGTCATTGCACCTTTTGATGTCCAGAAAGGTAGTTAAAAACATGGTTAAAATAGTCAATGTGACTACTGTGGTTCAACTTTAATGTTATGAAGCGATGAGAATACTTTTTGTGCGCAAAAACAAAACAAAAATAACAACTTTATTCAACTATTTGAACTCTTGTCATGCGTAGTGAACTCAGTGCAGGCTTCCTTGCTTAGGTCCGAACGCTGACACAGGATCCGGCCAATAATGAGCTGGCATTCGGACGTAAACAAGGAAGCCTGCACTGAGTTCACTAAAAAAAATATCTTAATTTGTGTTCCGAAGATGAACGAAGGTCTTACGGGTGTGGAATGAATTTAATTTTGGGGTGAATTAACCCTTTAATAAGTTTTTGTAAGAAAAATATCCATGTTTGAAACTTTTTAAACTATAATAACTAGCTTCCGGCAGATGGTCATATGCATTATAATTTTACAAACAGACATAGTAAGGCTTATGATACAACAATTTAAAGTATTCTAAGATGCTGTTAGGAAATTTATTTGCATTTGATTTTTGTAATATTACAAAAAAAAAATTACTAACGGGAGTGACAGCATTTGGCATCAGTGGCAAATCATTATGGGCCGCCTGTACTCACATTTCCTTTCTTGTTTTTCCGTTTAATGAGGAGATGTATCATACTCATCGATGTTCGTCTTATCTTTCCTGCAGCCATTGTACAAGGGGACACATTAGAAGAGATCTACAACCAGGTTAAGCAGATCATTGAGGAGCAGTCTGGGCCGTTCATCTGGGTACCAGTCAAAGAGAAATTGTGAGATGGCTGGAGACAAATAAACCTTATTCTTCTTTAAACTTTTATTTTTTTTTTTTTGTATTTTTTGTTTTCCTTTTTTATACTAACCTGGCCTGCTGCTGACATTGGCTTTCTGACCCCTGAGCATAGGAAACACATTTTCTTTGGATAGGCTTGGGGTCATGGTGGTCTTACAGCCACCTCTCTCTCTCTCATGCCTCTCTTTGAAACTGCTGTCTAGAACTCGCATCCCAATTTCCGCATTTCATCCTCTGGTGGGAGGAGACATGCCTGAACAGCGACTTACTGGACAGATTATACGGTACAGATTCCTTAATGTTTAAGGGAGGTGACTTTCTCGAAGGAAAACCAATGAGTTAATGCATTATATACATTTTGGTTTGTTCTTTTTTTCCCAAATATGATCAGAAGTTAAAGCTTTCATGTCTGTCTCTGAAAAGACATGAAGCAACACTTTGCACGTTTTTGCATTAAAAGCATGTTTTGGATTATTCTTTTTCAGTTAACATATGTTCTTACGTTTTTGTCAGACACATTTGAGCTATGTGAACTGCAGCTGTCATATTACTTTTGTTTTCTCTCGTTTATCTTGTAAAATCAAGCAGCCCACTCACTTTACGCAGCTGATCAGTTTTGTCACAAGTGCACAAAGAGGACAAAAACATTTGGCACAAAAGTTCTTCTTTTTATATTAAATGTCTATTTGTCTTAACAATCTGTGTACATTTTAATCAAGGTGCATATGGGAGTAGCTTATAGTTGAGGGTGAAGAAAGGAACGGCTTACGATTATCTTTCAAATCCAGGTGATGACATATTCTTACTTCAAGAAACAGCAATGCAAATAAGAGAGTATAAATTGTAATGTATATTCAATCCCTCAGTATACTGCCTATTTTGTTATAATAAAAGTCTATATTGAGCTTTAATTAAACTCTATACCTATGGGAATTATTTTCTTTATAATGTCAAACATACACTCATATAATTATGTGTGTATGTATATAAAAATAAATATATATATATATATTTTCATTTACTTTTACCTCCATCACTTTTGTTGTTTATGGTTTGTTTTTATGCAAAAACACTGACTCGCAGGACACCCGGGCTGAATGGTGGTGTTCCATTTGCATCTGCTCAAACAATATGAAAAAACTCAAGTTGGCAGTTTGTAGTCTTCAGCTCTCTCTCTCCTATGTAGTTATGTCATGTTTACTTTTTCATGTGACTTGCATGATTTCTAAAAGCAATAGTCTGACACGTTAAATTTGAGTGAGAAGCGGGGGATAGGGCTTCTCTTTCTGTTTTCACCTGGGATTGTGAAAATGTCAGAGTTAGCATGAACTGTAACGTTAGAGGCTAGGAGATTCTTGCCTCCATGTGTGTGAACTTGTCGATTGCCCATAAGAGAGATTTGCTTTGCCACTCTCTAACACAAGCCTTTAACTCTCCACCAGGGGGCGCGCTGACAGCATCCCCTTTTCATTCTTAAGTTACTCGGAGATGATTGTTTTCTAAAAGATTGCTTCTCTAACTTGTCTTCATGGCTTTCTAACACACTTTTATGACTAGATTATGTACATAATCTGCCAACTTGATTCATTCCATTTGTCAAAGAGGAGAACAGCTAATAAAAACTTTTTTTCTCATACACGGTGTGTTGATTGTGTCTTTTTCATGGAGTCATAGAGACAAATAAAGTAATTCACTTAGTTTGCCAAAAGTATTAGAAAGCAAGAGTTTTTCTTAAAGTGATAGTTCACCTAAAAATTCGTTAGTTCACCTTTCTTTCTTCTTGGAACATGAAAGAAGATACAGTATTTTGAGAAATCTCTCTCTCTCTCTCTCCAGTCAATAGTAAACAAAACGGTTTGGTTACCAACATTCTTCAAAATATCAACTTTTGCGTTCCACAGAAGAAAGAACGTCATACAGGTTTGAAACGACATGAGGGAGAGGAAGTGATGACAGAAGTTACATTTTAGGTGAACTATCACTTTAAACAATATTCTAGAAGTCTTGGATATCAGTTAAAACACTGCCACAATAAATTGTGCTGTATTTTGTATTATTGTGCTATATATATGTCGTCGTTAAACATGTTTCCTTCCTGTTGTAAAACATTTAAGCAATCAAAATTCACTATTGCCATGTCCCTAGTCAGGAGCTGAACTGATATGTGTGTGTAATGGTGTGATATTTTATTATGACAGTAAAATGTGTTATTACAACGGATGCAAAAGCTGTAAGTCAGCCAAAATCATAGTCTCAGATACATTAACACTTTAGTAAACTGAGGAAGTGTCGATTGTTTTGTTCATATAGCCTAACTTGTTAGCCTGCTCGAGAAAGTGTTATGGACAATTTCGGACACATTAGATTAAATTATTTTAACAAACAAACCTGCCTTTTTGCGTGTTGACAACCAGAAAGTGTCCAAAGACATTTTGCCTTCAGTTTGAACAAAATACCCAAACGTTTTCCGTCATTTGCGCGTTTGAAAAAAACATTTTCTTTTTCAAGGTTAAAGTTATTTTACCTGGGTTCATATAACTCTGCCCTTGATTCAGAGCCTCTTTTTCATTCTCTTATGGAAAAAGGTGGAGTTTCCAAGAATGAAAGACCCCTCTGTGTGCACCTTGGACCTCCGCCCGTGCCTTGGACGTGTCGTTGAGTCCTCATGTCTAGTCACATTATAGTCTATAAATTTCGAATTTGACTGCACGTAGTGGTATATCTTTTATGATAAGGTACCATTTCCCATCTAGGTATGTCGAGTCGTATTTTGGACTTTGCAACAGACTCTCAGATATAAAGCTACAGTAACACTAACATCTGCGCACTCTCGAGACAGAGATGGACATCTGGGCTTTTCTAAGCGTTCTGCTTGCGCTCACGCATTATGGTAAGAAACATTTAAAACTTAATATGAAGAAAAAACATGATTTTCCCCCACTGTGGTTATTATAGCTAAGATTTATATAGCCTATATGTAAGCAGCATTCTGAGCAAATTAAGGAAATCAAAACCTTTTGGGAAAATAATAATGATTATATTATGAATAACTTTGTGTAGTGTCAGGGCAGAGTACTATAAGGTGGTGCACTATTTCTGAGGCGGAGGAGTCCAAATGTAAAGCCATGGCTCAGGCCTTCACCAGTGCTTCAATTCGACCAGCGCTGCAGTGCGTCCGCGCCTCATCTAAAGCAGAATGTGCTCAAAAACTCACCGTAAGTCTATCTATCCATCTATCTGGAGGCTTGTAACATCACAGAATTTAAAAACTTGACAAATGATAGTGTCTTTGAACAGACAAATAATTTGTGTAGTGTTTTGTCTGTTCATTTTATTTGCAGAAGTACACTGAATTTTTTTTTAACAACGTAAAAGCCTGTTGAATAATTAAGTTGCAATTGTTATTAATATTGCTTTTAACAGAAAAAAGAAGTTGATGCCTTTTCAGCCAGTGTTGCAGACATATACAGCATTGGCAAGCAAGCCAGCTTCAAAATTGCAGCTGGAGAATCTGGAGCAGATGGTATGATGAACTTAAAGATACCAGATTATGCAATACTGAACTTGGTTGAAATGGAGAGACATTGATTAAGGACGTAATTGTTGACAGCAGCAACATTAGGTTGATTATTAACAGATTATGCCTATCTGAATTTGATTACTTACTTATAATTAAAATATAATAAAGGAACATCATAATGCAAGTACTGATGTTAAACTTAAAAAAAAAAAAAAAAACTTTTAGATCAACAAAATGTAGACTAACATAAAGCCATATTTTTTTCTTTCTTAATGGCCATAGGGAAAGGAATAACTTACTATGGTGTTGCTGTGGTTAAAAAGACAAATTCAGCCATCAACATCAACAATCTGAAGGGGAAGAAGTCTTGTCACACTGGCAAGAACCGCACAGCTGGCTGGAACATCCCTTTAGGGTATTTGATTGACAATGGAATGATGTCTGCCATGGGCTGTGACATCCCTCAAGGTACTTCATTTACTCTTGGTGCAGCGCATCAAAAATGGTCAGATTGACTTTTTCAGATGGAAAAGTATCTTATCTTGGCTTTTTAGGGGTTGCTGACTTCTTTGATGCCAGCTGTATCCCGGGGGCTAAAGACGACCCTGCATCCCTGTGTCAGCTCTGTGTGGGAGATAAAACTGGAAATTATAAGTGTGAAGCAAGCCCTAATGAGCAATACTACGCATATAACGGAGCATTCAGGTACCATATTCTTTGTCACCGAAATCTGGTGCAATTAGAGCTTTGATAATGAGACATATTCTCAGTGCGTCAGTTAATTAACTGAGGTTTTGGGCTTCACAGGTGCTTGGTTGAGGATGCAGGTGATGTCGCCTTTGTAAAGCACACCACTGTAGCTGAGAATACTGATGGTAAATGTCTAGTTTAGTCAGTGGTTCTCAACCAAGGGGCCTCAGAATGATTAAAAAATATATGTATTATTCATGTATGATTATATTAATAATATATTAATATAAGTAATTTAACAATATTAATAAAATAACATTTAATTAATGTATATTGTAATGTACACTTAATGTATATTAAATAAGGTCCCATTAGTTAACATTAATGCAGTATACTTATAGCTCTGATAAGTGATAGATTATGATCTGTACATAAAGTGAATACATCTTTTGTCTCTCAGGTCAGGGGGAATCATGGGCCCAGGGCTTGCTCTCTGAGGACTATCAGCTCCTGTGTCGGGACGGCACACGCAGCCCAGTCAGTGATTATGAGAAATGCCATCTGGCTCGAGTGCCATCGAGGGGGATTGTTGTCCACCCTGACATCAGCAGTTCAGTGGTTTACAACATGTTGCGGGAGGGACTGGTATGATCCTTTAGTAATATTGAAGGATTTTAACTTTATTTGGATATTTTCTAATCAAGTAAATACAAAATGTATTGTTTATTTTGTTGTGCAACTTACTGTTTCAATTAATCATGTTTGTGTGTGTTTCTCCTCAGCAAAAGTCTGGGTTCCCCGTGTTCTCCTCAGCAGACTTTAGTGTGGAAAACTTGTTGTTCAGCGACGCTTCAACCACATTTATCCAAGCTGGAAATGAAAACTATATCGAATGGATGGGCCGATACTATCACATACTGAGAGCTATGGATTGCTCAAAGTCAGGTGTGCATCTTCGCATCTTCCTCAAACAATAAAAAAATGGTCTGTTTTCTTTCTTAAATATATTGTGCTTAAAGGATTAGTCCACTTTTAAATGAAATGTTCCTGATAATTTATTCACCCCCATGTCATCCAAGATGTTCATGTCTTTCTTTCTTCAGTCGAAAAGAAATGAAGGTTTTTAATGAAAACATTCCAGGATTATTCTCCTTATAGTGCACTTCAATGGCCTCCAGACGGTTGAAGGTCAAAACTACAGTTTCGGTGCAGCTTCAAAGGGCTTTAAATTACACCAGATGAGGAATAAGGGTTTTATCTAGCGAAACGATCGGTCATTTTCGAAAAAAATACAATTGTATATGCTTTATAAACACAAATTATTGTCTTGCACGTGCTTCTGCTTTCCGCATTCTTCAAAAAGCTTACGCCGTATGTCCTACGCCTTCCCTATTCAACATATGGAACGAACACGGCGCCAGTTTAGTTTTTTTCCGTAAGTAGAATAGGGAAGGCATAGGACATACAGCGTAAGCTTTTTGAAGAATGCGGAAAGCGGAAGCACGTGCAAGATGATAATTTGTGTTTAGAAAGCATATACAGTTGTATTTTTTTCGAAAACCGATCGTTTCGCTAGATAAGACCCTTATTCCTTGTCTGGTATCGTTTAAAGCCCTTTGAAGCTGCACGGAAACTGTAGTTTTGACCTTCAACCGTCTGGAGGCCACTGAAGTCCACTATAAGGAGAATAATCTGGAATGTTTTGATCAAAAACCTTAAAGGTGCCATCGAACGTTTTTTTACAAGATGTAATATAAGTCTAAGGTGTTCTCTGAATGTGTCTGTGAAGTTTCAGCTCAAAATACCCCATAGATTTTTTTTTTTTATACATTTTTTTAACTGCCTATTTTGGGGCATAATTAGAAATGCGCCGATTCAGGGTTGCGGTCCCTTTAAATCGCGCGCTCTCCGCCCACGGAGCTCACGCTTGCCTTAAACAGTGCATAAACAAAGTTTACACAGCTAATATAACCCTCAAAATGGATCTTTACAAAGTGTTCGTCATGCATACTGCATGCATGCGCCGGATTATGTGAGTATTGTATAGTTGTATTGTTTACATTTGATTCTGAATGAATTTGAGGCTGTCCTCCGTGGCTAACGGCTAATGCTACACTGTTGGAAAGATTTATAAAGAATGAAGTTGTGTTTATGAATTATACAGACTGCAAGTGTTTAAAAAATGAAAATAACGACAGTCTTGTCTCCGTGAATACAGTAATAAACGATGGTAACTTTAACCACATTTAACAGTACATTAGCAACATGCTAACGAAACATTTAGAAAGACAGTTTACAAATATCACTAAAAATATCATGTTATCATGGATCATGTCAGTTATTATTGCTCCATCTGCCATTTTTCGCTATTGTTCTTGCTTGCTTATCTAGTCTGATGATTCAGCTGTGCTCATCCAGACGTCCTGCCCTTGTCTAATGCATTGATCATGGGCTGGCATATGCAAATATTGGGAGCGTACACCCCGACTGTTACGTAACAGTCTGTGTTATGTTGAGATTCGCCTGTCCTTCGAAGGTCTTTTAAACAAATGAGATTTATATAAAAAGGAGGAAACAATGGAGTTTGAGACTCACTGTATGTCTTTTCCATGTACTGAACTCTTGTTATTTAACTATGCCAAGATAAATTCAATTTTTAAATCTAGGGCACCTTTAATTTCTTTTCGACTGAAGAAAGAAAGACATGAACATCTTGGATGGCATGGGGGTGAGCAAATTATCAGGAAATTTTTATTTAAAAGTGGACTAATCCTTTAAATCTGTTTCTCTGTCATGGGTGTTTGTGTGTTAAATAGATGTCCCCTCTCAACTCCGATGGTGTGTCCTGTCTTATGGAGAGCAGCAAAAATGCGCAGACATGGCTGTGGCTTTCAAAAGCAAAAATTTGATTCCTGATATTCAGTGTGTCTACGGCACATCTGTGGAGGACTGTTTGAAGAAAATACAAGTATGCCAATAATCAACAGTCATTTATATACCAAACCATCTTATCCAGACTTACTTTTTTCTACATTTTTCTTATTAACATCTGCGTTATAGTGCAACAGTCAAGTTCTAAAACTAAAAATCCCTCTCATTTTCTCCAAGTTGTGCTCTATTTGAATAAGACTCTTTTTCTCCAGAACAAGGAGGCTGATGCCATCAATCTTGATGGAGGCTACATCTACACAGCGGGGAAGAGTTTTGGTTTGATACCTGCCGTTGGGGAGAGCTACACAGGTTAGTGACATACACTGTCATTGTACTTAGATTTAACCAGCTTCATACGCTTCCATATGTTTTTTTTATACTAAATTACTTGAATATAGTAAAAAGTAAGCATTTTATAATGTGCTCACTGGGTAACTATTTTGTGTTTGGGAAAGATTTTCAGCAGCACCTGATGAAACATCAGCTGTTTTATTCATAACTGATGATTCATTTTCACAAGCCACTGTGATTCTCTGTCTTAGGAGACACTGACGGAAGCATTTATTATGCCGTGGCTGTGTTGAGGAAGAGCAACAGAGACATCCAGAGATTCAGTGACCTCAAGAGCAAGCGCTCTTGTCACACAGGTTATGGCAGGACTGCAGGCTGGAACATTCCCATGGGTCTGCTAATAGAAAAAGGCATCATCAGACCGCAGTCATGCCAGTGCCCCAAGGTAGGACATGTAGTGGCTCCCAAAGTCTAAGACCACAGTTAAATGTTTCAGTTAAGCGTTTCACTCAAAATGCATTTTTAATTTTGTAAATGAAAAATTTTGTGATAACACTTTATAATAAGGTTAACGCTAAGTAATGCATTAGCTAAATTTAACCTTCAGTTAGCAATTTTTTTTTTACAGTATTATTCTTTGTTAATGTTAGTTAACAGAAAAAAAATGATATTGTTTGTTCATGCAATATATGCGATTGGAGGAAAGATATATATTTCAATGGTTTACATTGTCTCACAAAAGTTTTTCGTTCCCGAGAAAATTTGCATTCACTCACAAAACATTTGTGTTCTTTGAAAGGCATGAGTACTCACCAAAATGGACATTTTTATGGAGTCAAATTAATGCCTTTAAGTTGTGCACAAAAATAAAGTTTTGCAAAACAAAAAAAAAAGAATTGAGCAATAAAAAAATGTTTTGCAAACAAAAATAAAGAATTGCAAAGGAAAAATAAAGTATTGAGCAGAAAAAATAAGTTTTGCAAGCAAAAATAATAAATTGCAAAATAAAATAACGTAGTGCAAAAATAAAAATATAATCAATTACAAAAATCAATGACAGCTGTAATCCTATTTTATCTTTGCCACATATTTTTCATGCTCAAACCTACCAAATCATTTGCAACGCTCATTTTATTCTGCGTTTCAGTCAAGCGTACGCTCACGATACCGGTTTTCCTTTGCGCTGCACTTTTCTGTGCGGTTCTCTTTATGGCACTGGTTTGACGTGGGGGTGGAGTCAAGAAACGGGGGCACGTCCCCGCGAAACGCGTCATCGGCAGGAGACGCAGATCGCAACAGAACAGATCAAGCATAGAGACAGAGCGCATTTATTATAATCTGAAAACCACGCCCACTGGGGGGAAAACAATCCAACCGTCTCCATTGACTTTGTATTGCATGAGGCTGCCTTCTTGTCTTTTCTGACTCATTACAAAAAACAGAAAAATGCCTAAGAGCTGCTGTGTGACAAGGTGTACAGCTAACAAGCTAAAAAACCCAGAAATAACGTTTTTATAAGCTGTCGACCCCAAAAAACAAATGTTTAAGGACACAAAAGTGGATACAGGCAGTGAGACAGAGCGCAACGGGTCATATTACTATAAGAAATGCATTGGAGAGGGTCGTAATCGGCGACGACATATGCTAAACAAACCAACAAAAACAAACCATTCATTATTTTTAACCATGTCAAAGAATTATTTCACCTGTCGCCGATTACGTTCCCCTCCAATGCATTTTGCGGGGGCGTGCCCCCGTTTCTTGACTCCACCTCCATGTCAAACCAGTGCCATAAAGAGATCCGCACAGAAAAGTGCAGCGCAAAAGAAAACCGGTATCGTGAGCGCACGCTTGACTGAAACGCAGAATAAAATGAGCGTTGAAAATGATTTAGTAGGTTTGAGCATGAAAAATATGTGGCAAAGATAAAATAGGATTACAGCTGTCATTGATTTTTGTAATTGATTATATTTTGATTTTTGCTTTATTTTGTTTTGCAATTTATTATTTTTGTTTGCAAAACTTATTTTTTTCCGCTCAATACTTTATTTTTCCTTTGCAATTCTTTATTTTTGTTTGCAAAACATTTTTTTATTGCTCAATTCTTTTTTGTGTTTTGCAAAACTTTAAGGCATTAATTTGACTCCATACATTTTGACACAATTTTGTGTGTATTTGTCCGTTCAAGCGCATAAAGACACAAAAGAGAGCACAGTTTAGTACTCGTGCACTGTCTGAGAGGCGGCTTTCTGTGTAAATCTTTTACAGATTTATCTTCTGATAAATCTTTTACAGATTTATCCATATGTCTGCTCTTCTCTTTCTCCCAGAAGTTTTTTATGAGACATGCAGCAAGTGTATGCTAACTTATTTCCCGCCGGGGAGATCAGCACGCTACAATTTAAATGTGCGCATCTACCATGCAGGATATCAGTTCTGATTGGATCTCTTCCCAAATTGTCCCACCCTAACATTTTCATCTCGTTTTTATTCATTGGTGAAAATGTCAATAGATTTTAGTCATTTAGTCAGTGAAAAAATTTTGTTGACGAAAATTATTCGTCAATGAAATTAACACTGCCAGTTAATTTATTGTCATTAATAATCACATAGTCACAAATTGTTACAGTTTATATTTTTGTGTTTATATATGAATATGTTGTTATGTTGTTATGCTATATGAATACCAAAAAATTCTGTGTGATGAGGGTGTGAATCTGCCTTTAGCTGCTGGGGAGTTCTTTGCATCATCTTGTGTACCTGGAGCCAATCAGAAAGGTTTCCCTAGTAATCTGTGTGAGCAGTGCATTGGAGACTCCAGTGGTCAGAACAAGTGTGAAAAAGGCAAGGACCTATACGACGGTTACGATGGGGCTTTCAGGTAACCCACTCCAGTGCACAATAGATCTGGAGCTAATGAAACTGCATGACAACTGAACATTTTAACATGGTCTCTGTTTGTTTTCCCAGGTGCCTCGTTGCAGGTCATGGTGATGTGGCCTTTGTCAAACATTCCACTGTATTTCAGAACACAGATGGTAACTCTCAAAAGTTCTCTGTTGCTTTTAGTTCAAAAACCTTAAACGTCTTTATAGAGCTTGTTCAGTCATGATAACAATTTTTAGTCCAAATCGGAAGGCTAATTTGGCTATGCCATAGGCTAATAATAATAATAATAAGAAAATATTTTAGTTTCTATAGCACCTTTCATTTAATAAAATCGACTTAAGTCAGAATATAAAGAATTTTAGAAAAAAAAGAAAGCATAACAAAAAGTAAACGAATAAAAACCAAACTAAAAAAAAAGTACAATAGCAAAAACAAAAGTATAGAATTAAAAAAGAAAGATAAAATGTGTTTGTTAATAATAAATTTTAAATTATTTAAACATAAAAAATAATATTAATTATAATAATTATGATGATGAGTAAAGAGACTAAATATGCTAATCATTAGCTAATTAAACAAAAATATGCCATCACCTGATTTTTAAAAATGTGAATGGTTGGAACTAACTTTTATAATAATAATATGTTTAATAAGAATAGTTTTTGATTTAAGGTCACTGATTAACAATACTTAAGAGAGAAATCTAAGAAGAAAAAAAAAAGAAAACTACTTTTTAGAAATTAAACTACTATGGAAATTGCAGAGAGAACCCATGGCTCGAAAATGCTCATTCTCTTCTGAGTTTTAGGAAAATAAACTGAACAGTTCAATTATGTAACAGCAAGCAGACAATTACTTTGTGTGTGTTAAAGTATCTAGTAGTTCTCTCATGTCAGAATTATTATTTTCCAGGAAACAATACCGATTCTTGGGCAGCAAACTTGGATTCCCGTGAATTTCAGCTGCTTTGTTCTCAGGAGTCTCGTGCTGAAGTCACTCAGTACACTAAGTGCAACCTGGCCCGTGTCCCTTCCCACGCTGTAATGATAAGACCCGATACCAACCACCACGTCATTTTTGGCCTTCTGGACAAAGCCCAGGTAGCTTACACCAAATGTCATTTTTCAGGGTAATAAGAAAATGGAGGTGTGACTTTTTGGTTTGCAACTTTCAGAATTTCTTTGGAGTCAGTGCTACCTCAGGCTTCAAGATGTTTGACTCCAAAGCTTATGAGGGATCCGACCTGATATTCAAGGACTCAACTATCACTTTAATTGGTGTGGGAGAGAAGAAGACGTATGAGGAGTGGCTCGGCCAGAGCTACCTGGATTCTGTGATAGCCATGGAGTGTTCAGCCACATCAACAGGTACTGCCAATCTGCATATAAGGGCTATATTTTTTGTATCATCTTGTCTCTCTCTCTCACTGTTTATTTTTAATTCTATTACTCTCTACTAGTCTCTTGTTTGTTTGTATGTACAAAATATCTAATTAAAGGGGTCATGAACTGCATTGTTTTATTGTTTTAGAATGTTTACTGTGGTGCGCTTAAACTGTTAAAATGATTTTTACATTAAAAATGGTCATAATTTATAAATAAAAGGCAATTTTCCTGCCCTCTGATTTGAACGCTCTGTTTTAAGGGGCGTGTCTGCTGTAAGACTTCAATGTAAACGCCCACTGTTGTGATTGGCTAACATCTTTGCTTATGAAATAGCTAAGTATTACATGTTTAACTCTCTTGGAAATTTTTAGCACGTTTTTTTACTATTACAGCTCTCAAGGTTAACTAATCGTGTAAAGTGTTGATTATATTTCGATCCATGGAATTATATTTAGATTGTGGCATGAAAGGTTGCAATGATGAGAATGTAGCCAATCACAGACATGTTGAGTACATCAATGCAGTGATCACGTAATTGCAACTCGATTTCTGCACGCTAACAAATGCTTTCATCATAACTAACAGTGCAAACACACTATAAATAAGAGATTCGTTGATTATTGAGTCACTGATAAACTCGCACTGTTTGATTGACAGCTCCAGCGATTGCAAAGGGAGCATTCTTTGATTTCTTTCTATTTATAATTTAATCAGTTTAAAAACAGATTATTTTCATCCTACTAAGAGAAACAATGTGAAGTTGAGCATTAAAGGTGCCATCGAATTGAAAATTTAATTTACCTCGGCATAGTTGAATAACAAGAGTTCAGTACATGGAAATGACATACAGTGAGTCTCAAACTCCATTGTTTCCTCCTTCTTATGTAAATTTGATTTGTTTAAAAGACCTCCGAAAAACTGGCGAATCTCAACATAACACAGACTGTTACGTAACAGTCGGGGTGTACGCCCCAATATTTGCATAAGCCAGCCCATGTTCAAGGCATTAGACAAGGGCAGCCAGTATTAACATCTGGATCTTTGCACAGATGAATCATCAGACTAGGTAAGCAAGCAAGAACAATAGCGAAAAATGGCAGATGAAGCAATAATAACTGACATGATTGATATCATGATATTTTTAGTGATATTTGTAAATTGTCTTTCTAAATGTTTCGTTAGCATGTTGTTAATGTACTGTTAAATGTGGTTAAAGTTACCATCGTTTTTTATTTTTTTCACGGAGACGAGCTGTCACTATTTTCATTTTTAAACACTTGCAGTCTGTATAATTCATAAACACAACTTCATTCTTTATAAATCTCTCCAACAGTGTAGCATTAGCCGTTAGCCACGGAGCACTATCAAACTCATTCTGTGTGAACTTTGTTTATGCAGTGATAGAGTCGAGAGCTCGGGAGGAGGCGGAGAGCACGAGCAATTAAAGGGGTCGCAGCCTGAATCGGCGCATTTCTAATGATGCCTCAAAATAGGCAGTTAAAAAAATTATTTAAAAAAAATCTATGGGGTATTTTGAGCTGAAACTTCACAGACACATTCAGGGGACACCTTAGACTTATATTACATCTTGTAAAAAAACGTTCGATGGCACCTTTAAGTCATCACTGATTTGATTTACTGGTACATAGACAAAGAACATCTGACTGTACATGAATCATTACAAATCAGAAATCACTGGTCACAGATCAGGCAGTAGAGTTAACACGGTTACTTACATGTTCGAGTCCATATCGTAAATATCTGTTTGCAAAGCCTGCGCAATTTTGATTTACCAAAGAATCCACAGTGAAATGTACCACATAAAAAATACATAATGCTCAACTGAGACATTCACACAGTTGAAAATAAAAAAAAACACATTACTAGAATTATGATCCTTTGGAAGGTGTTATTTTTAGTCCAGTGGGTGATCCTGTGCTCTTCTCTCTTCCTCATCTCACTAATGCCAGTAGGCGGGGCCAGAGTTGCAATGGTGAAGTAGGTGTTGATTTTCTTCTGCAGAGGTGGTCTTTCACCTATCTATTATATCATATATAGGCACATTCTGGGATGAGTCTTTCGCTGGGCTTGGTAACATTAAAAGCTGTTTTTGGACTAACAAGGAAGTTTTCAGTTCTGAAGCTTACAGGAGATATATATATATAAGCTCAAGGAAAATTTGATTTCTCAGTTCATGACCCCTGTAAAATACATTGTTTAAAAAATAAGAATCAATGAAACAAAACAAGTGCAGTGCTATTCTGTTTGAGTAGAGCAACATCAAGGACATGGGTTGGATTCCCAGGAAATGCATGAACTGATAAAATGTATAACTTGAATGAAATTTAACTCGCTTTGGAAAAGTGTCTGTCAAATGCATAAATGTAAAAATAAAATAAATAAACAAATAAAAAAGGAAGTGGAAATAATAATATTAATGTTTCATTAAAGAATAAATAAAAAAAGAAGAAAGTAATAGTAATTAATAGTAATTAATAATATTAAAACATTTTTGTTTTAACATGCAATAATAATAATAATTCAAGACAATATAGACTATAAAAATAAATAAAAGAAAAATAAAGATTCTTCATCAAAGAACGTTAAAGAACCCATTAATGATAATGTTTTTACATTGAATAATAATAATCATTATTATTATTCAGTAATGACTAAAGAGATCTATACTACACACACACACTAATTTCAAGAGAAAACGGGCTGTACGTACAAAAACTTAAAATAATGTGTTAAACTCTTGATGTTCTACTTTTGTGTTCTTTTGCATAAAATTGAAATAATTTATAATACTTGGATTCTTCTAGTAACTCTTTCACTGTATGAGCATTGATTTCTCTTTTTTTTTTTTTTTTGCAGTGTTTTCCTCATCCTCACTATTGCTGATGTCCATTGTGAGCTCCCTGGTGTCTCTGTTGGCTTTGTAGCAGGTCTGCCAGCCACAGCAGGGTTTGGGCAACTTCATCTCTTCTTGACTCTGACCTTCATACCTGTACCAATATATCTATAGGTGATTCAAGTTCAAATCAAGCTGCCAAATCTAAAGCTACAGTATGCTTAAGCAATAGCAATGCATTTTATCTGTGATTATAATGATACATGGTACACAGTACGGATGATAAGATTTCTGAGTGGGTCTGGGGAGATTTTGAGGACCGTCTTAAATTAGGAACCACAAAGAGTTGGCTGAAGTCTTTCTTTAAACTAGAGTTTAAACCAAAGCTGATTGATTATTATGACCATTTGTATTAATCTACTCCGAAATTACTGAGGGCAATAGCCATATCAGTGCATATGCTTTGCCTGTTACATATTTATTGCACAATGTTTATTGCAGCTTTTAAAATTGACGTTTTATTACGTTATGAACTACTTGAAGGCACATGCCATATCAGGGAATATGCTGTGTCTAGCATTTTCCTTTGATTTTTTTAACTACTATCATGCCATTGAATGCAGCATGCACTGGAGTTTTGGAGTTTTACTACTGAATGGATTGAAAAGGTTCTTTTCCTCTCATATTCTCCCTAGACTGAAAGCAGAAGAAAATGAGTTTTCAGTGTTTTTTTTTTTTTTTTTTCCACTTGCTTTTGCATTCCCAAATCAACAGCATATTGTGCTCATGCATATAAACCCCAAAATATTGTTTAACCAATCTAGTAATTAGTCACTAAGTTGTTGAATTCTGATACACTCAGTAACGCTTTCATATCTGGACTAGAAATGTATCTTTCCAGTGCCTGTTCAGTCTGTTCTGTTGCAACATTACAAACCTTTTGTTTCAACATTTAGTTAGTATTGTTGCAAAGCAAATGTTAAATTCCATTTACTAAACAATGTTCTCAAACTGTATATTAGTAAGGTGACAATTTGCTTTGAAACAATTTCCTTTCTTTGTGATAGTAACTGATTGTAAATTCCAAAAATTATTACATGCATATGATGTGAGTGAGGTGAACCCCTACACTGTGAGAGAAATATCCAAGGATACTATTCAGCAAAATTGAATTCCAAGCAAATGTGGCTTAACAAGAGTCTTTTGTCTAAAAATCACAAAGGATGGACCTTCAGCAGATTTTGTATCATTTCTCACATCTTATAGATCATCCCTTCAGCTTGCTTTTCCACATCAGTGTGTTCTTTTGATGACTGTTTCAATATAGTATTTACTTTTTTGCTTTGTAATTTGGTGTTTCTTTGAGAGATTTATTTTTATATGTTGTTCAGATACCATATCAGTGTATATGTGCTGACACATGAATGTCTTGCATTAATGTTTAGCCTGCTTTTTCTTGGTTGCGATTTCTTAATGAAATGATTGAGATATAACTAATATTTAGTTGCCAGGCCAGTGCGTCTGCTCAAGTATTACAACATACTGTCTCTTATTTTAAATAAACAAGCATCATAAAATGTGGCTTGTTGTCACTGTATTTTCCTTGACCTGCATTATGTGAAAATTATGTGGAGATGTCCAAATTTCATTTTAGTACAGATCTGTTATTCTCCTGTTAAGTTTATGAAGAAGTCATATTGTAAAATGAACTTGAAGGAGATACTTTCTAGAGTTTTAAGTGCCACGCTGTAAGCCAACACACGTTCCTGAAGAAGCACATTCCCAGCTAACAGGGAATATTCTCAGAAGTTATTTGGTCTTTAATAATGTTCTTAAAACGTTAGCGCAAAAACATTATTTATATGTTGTTCGTGAAATGTTTTTTTTTTTTCTGAAACGTTTTAGTTGGACATTAGTCTAACAGTTTTTAAATGTTACTACTTGTTTCAGAATGTTCAAAGTACATTCAAAACTAACATTGTTTGCAGAATGATCAAATGGAATGTTTCCTGCGTTGGCATAACCAAGAATGTTTTTAAACAATTAACATTCAAAAATAACGTTTCACAACATAATGGGAATGTTAGCAAAGTGTTCTTAGATGATATTTTTGTTAGCTGGGGTTGTAAAAGTGTAAATATCTTTTTTTAACCCTCCCAAAAGCTTTTGAAAAGCTAAAGTTAAATGCCTGTTTTATAAAAATTCTTTTATACAAGTAACTTTCAGTTATACATAAAGCTTGAACTAGATTCTAAATAGGCTATTCCTCAAATAGATGTTATTTATTTATATTTATATTTATATATATTAACATGACTAGTAGAATATATTTAAACAAATACATTTTATATCTAAATTAATGTATAAATTTAATTATATCCATCCATATTTTTATTGTGGTCATCATCTCAATGGCTGCAACAGCTGTTGTCTTTATTCACTCATAAAGTAGCACCATCTGCTGATCACATTACCATATTGGATATCACTGTACATCCATAAAGCTTTATAACACAGCATAAGCAAATGGAGGAACATTTGTAACAATACAGAAAAAAAAAAAAATAAATAAATTAAAAACTATTTTTAATGAACATCAAAACTATTTGGAGCTAAATTTTAATGTTTCTTATCTGTATCTCTAAGGGTAAACGAATCATAAAAGGTTTCTATTATATAAGAAATATGTATATTATTAAAAAATATTTAAATACCTCTGAAATAAAGTTATTATATTTTTATATTTAATAATAGTAATAATTGTAATAGTTATTTTCATTTTCATATTTTTATCCCACATGGAAAACTACTTTCGTTCCTTAGGACTTTTATTTTAAAAATTGGAGGCCATGTTTAGGTAAGTATGTTATAGTTTATCATAGTTTACTTCAACCTCACTACAACCTCATTCACGTTTACAGGTGTTTTAAACGCATAACGTCGCATTCATGTCTCGTTTCAAAAGAGGAGCACATGTGGACTCTAGAGCAGGATTCAGACAGGAGAAAGAAGACTGTCCTGTCCCATATGGATTACTGAAAGCTGCTAGAAAGAGCGGACAACTCAATCTATCCGGGCGCGGTCTAACTGAAGGTAACAGTACTGGAACTGCACTATTCCACTTCAGTGCACTAACCTCACAAAAGCAGCCATCATTTGTGGCGCCGACATACAGTACTGCCGATATGACATTTGTCATTAATGTCATGAAAAAAAGAAATGAAATTGACAAAGATTTTGTTTAATTTTCTTTTTAAAAAGTTTGAATGAGATCTGTTATTACTTACAGTAAAAACAACAGTGGTATCTTGGGGGAAACCATGTTTACCATGGTGAATTTCTCCATTAAGTGTGATCGTGTATTTGGGTTCAGTTCCTCAGAGTGTGTGGAGGTTGAATATAGACACACCTGAGGAGGCTCAGCAGAACGTGTCGTTTGGAGCTGCAGATCGGTGGTGGGAACAGGCAGATTTGACCAAACTTCTGCTGTCCTCCAACAAACTCCAGAGTCTCTCTGAAGACGTCAAACTCCTCCCTGCCCTGCTTGTCTTGGATGTAGGTTTACACACATCTCATTCTGTTTGAGAGTATTATTACAAAAAAACCTGTAAGACAACACTTTTTATTCTATTTATTTTGTCTTAAATATAATAAATATAAAGGACATAGATGGCTACTATGGTTAAATCAATGTAACATTATTATATTATATTATATTATATTATATTATATTATATTATATTATATATACAGTGGGGTCCACAAGTCTAAGACCATTAGTAAATATTAGTAAATATTTCTATACAAAGTATCAGCATAACTTTTGAGTGAGTCAAAAATGTCAGAAAAATATAAAAAAAAAAAAAAAAAAAAAAAAAAAAAAAAAATCAAGTGTTAGTATTTTAACCTGTTAACTGTCACTGGGCCCACAGCAATTACACATTTAAAACAGTTATATCCTATACTAAACCTAAACTAATCTTGACAAACTATATATAATTTGAAAGCTTAGAATCTCCTTTCATATTTGGTGACTGATGTTCAAAATGAATTACAGAGGAGCAGTAATTTATCAATTTGCAGCAAGCATATTTTCATACTCATAAGGCATGTTCAGACCTTTATTTTGAAATAGCAGTGAACATGAAAAATCATTACAGATTGGTTGAAACATGTTTGTTTTCATGTCAAGAGTTCAAAAAATAACATCCATTCATTTTTTTTTTTTTTTTTTTTTTTTTTTAGAAAAAAAGGTCTGAAAATGTTTTTAATGGAAAACAAAAATACATTTATGATTGTGGCGGTGATCTATAACCCACATACATGTTTTTTTATGTTTATTAGAGGCTGAATTCATATCAAATTCTGCCAAACTTCCCATAATACTTGTGTACATGTCTACTTCATAAATTGTATGAAAATAATGGAAATATATGATTCAGATCACTCAATCTTTATATGGAAATGGAGGCGTCCTTATATGGTTAGTAATGGAGCTTGGTTGTCATCTAGTGAAAAAGTGTGGTACTGCGCCCAAACAAAATCTTACTGAAAGCTCATTTCTTGAGATATCAACCTGAAATTTGGAACACAACTTGTTTTGGCTTTGATTTCAGTGCAGTTTTAGAGTAAAACTTTTGTAAAATATACATTTTACATAAAATATAGCATTTTTACAATTTCATAAACTTAAACTTCTATAACTTTTTTTCTGTTTCACTTATTTCACTTCTACAATAATCTGCCAAATTTAATCTATAAAACAAGACCAGTCTTATGTCTATATTCCACAGTATTCTTTAATTACAACCATTTAAGTTTGGATGGTGCATTTTCATGTCTATAAAAAAGTGGGGGTGACAGTTAACAGGTTAATTGTCCATGGAGATTAAGGGTGTACATTTTAATTAATTTGTACATTTTTTTGCCTTTTTCCAGATCCATGACAATCAACTAAGCTCACTGCCTGATTCTATTGGAGATTTAGAGCAACTACAGAAGCTCATATTGAGGTACTGATGGAGGCAACACTATGTATAAAGCAATATATATATATACCCTATTTAAAGTGTAGACCTTGTGCCATAATACCTGGTCCTCTCCGCAGTCACAATAAACTGACGGAATTACCTTTGGGTCTTTGGAAGCTTACAAACCTGCGATGTCTGCATCTGCAACAGAATCTGATCAAAAAGATTCCTCTGGATTTGGGGCAGCTGGTTAATTTAGATGAACTTGTAAGTGACTGACCTTTTGCCTTGACTAGCAACAAACTACAGTGCATGGCATATAACCTTCCAACAGCATCATAAAAGCCTAGTTCCTCAAATAATATTAATATTAACATCTTTGTTTACATAGATGTACGCTACCAGGTTTGGGGTCTGGAAGAGTTTTAGATTTATTTGATCAAAATTTAAAACAGTAATACAGTAAAACAGTATTTTTTTTTTACAATTTAAAAAAACAACTCTGTTATTTAAATATATTTTAAAATGTAATTTATTCCTGTGATGCAAAACTGAATTTTCAGCATCATTTCAGTCTTCAGTGTCACACGATCCTTCAGAAATCATTCTAATATGCTGATTTTCTGCTCAAGAAACATTTCATAATATCAAATTTATTTAAATATTTTTGTGCAAACTGTGATGCATATTTTGCAATATTATTTTTTAATAAATAGAAAGAACAGCATTTTATGAGAATTTAATGTGTCCTGGCTGAATATAAGTATTCTTTCAAAAAATATCTTGACCCCTTAACTTTTAAACAGTAGTGTACATGAGAAGTAATCCACTGCAGTATGATCATTTGTTATATCTTAGAAATCAAAAAAATTGCTGCGATGTACTCTAGTATTCCAATTATTTAGTTCTTTCCTGCTCTTCCCTCTGAAAGGATCTCTCCAATAATCATCTAATGGATATTCCAGAAAGCCTAGCAAACCTGAAAAGTCTTGTGAAATTGAATTTGTCCTGCAACAAGCTCCAGAGTCTCCCTCCTGGCATCAGTGAAATGAAAAGTATGTTTCGACAGCAGTAGACTAGATGTGAATCATGTTTATTGGTTAACCCGTGAACTCATCCTTCTTTTATTAACCCTCACAGACCTGAGAATGCTGGACTGTTCACGGAATCAAATAGAGAGCATTCCTCCTGTCCTGGCTCAGATGGAGTCCCTCGAGCAGCTTTACTTAAGACACAACAAGTTACGATATCTTCCCGAACTGCCCTGCTGTAAAACACTGAAGGTAAACCAATACCACTGATGTGGAAAGAATAAGGTATGAATGTCTTAAAAGAGAAAGACTAACACAAGGCTGTTTATATGTTTAAAGGACCTTTTTTGTGGGAACAACCAGATTGAGGTGTTGGAGGCAGACCATTTGAAGCACTTGAGTGCTCTGAGTTTCTTAGAGCTCAGAGATAACAAGGTGAAGAGTCTTCCTGAAGAAATAACCCTACTGCAAGGCCTGGAACGCCTGGATCTTACTAACAATGACATCAGCAGGTGCTGGACATATATTATTCCATGTATACTGTAACATTTGAGCCCTGATAAGATATAAGAATTATTATATCATAAGATGAGAAAGCACAGTGTAAAAATTCTTTTTTGTAGAATAAAGTGATAGTTATTTACTCGGTTCATATCGTTCCAAACATGTATGACTTTCTTTATTCTGTTCCTTAACATGACCGTTCAATGACCAAATAAGGATAGTTATCTTATGACTTACAGTGATAGTGATTATTAAATAAATGAATGAATGAAAATCTGTCTTTCTTTACTCACCCTCTATCTTCCGTGGAACATAAAAGAAGATATTTTAAGAAAAGTCAGTGGGGTTTTTTTGTCCATACTATGGAAGTCAGTGGTCAACAGTCTTTGAAATATCTTCTGTTGTCATACAAAGTCTCTCTCTTCTGTGAAACAGTCTGCCATGTGGACTTGGCGCATTGCCTAAGCTGAAGTTTTTGGCTTTGGAGGGCAATCCACTGAGGACAATCCGCAGAGACCTTCTGACTGTGAGTGTTCAACATATCACAGCTTTAAACAAATTTCCGTCCTCTTTCATTCTTATTAATCTCAGATACATCACCGGAAAAGTCTGAAATGCATCAGAAAGTGTTACAGTATCTTCTTTGCAGAAAGGCACTGGTGAACTCCTAAAATATCTCAGAAGTCGAATACAAGGTATGTCTGACATCAATAGTATGATATAATTTTTAAATGATCATTGATTTATCCATTATGAAAAAGACAAAGAAGGTTCTTTGTAACATCATTGTGGGTTTTTGTCACGTTTGAAATGTAGAGCAACCTGATGGGAGCTTGAAAGAAGAGCCAAAAACAGCAATGACTCTCCCAAGCCAAGCTAAAATCAATGTACATGCCATCAAAACTCTGAAAACACTAGACTACAGGTAACAAAAATTCCTCATATGCAACTTTGAGACCAGGAATTTGTGTATTTAACAGTGAAGATTTGCCATTTTTTTCTTAGCGAGAAACAGGAGGGATCCATTCCCGATGAAGTGTTTGACGCAGTTGACGATAGTCCTGTGGCTAATGTAAACTTCAGCAAAAATCAGCTGACAGAAGTTCCACCTAGGTAGCGCAGCCATGGCCATTCCATTTCATTAGAAGCGTTATGGAGATTTACTGAACACTTTACAGTGCTTAGTCAAAAGTATTCTCTCATTTCCTGCAGAATTATGGAGTTAAAGGACACCCTGGCTGACATTAATCTTGGGTTTAACAAGATAACGACCGTTCCAGTGGACTTTTCCGAACTGAAACAGCTGCTACATATAGATCTCAGGTAATCCTTAAGCCTTTTTAAGGCTCCAATTTCAAGATTTCATTCTCCTACGTAATTCAGTGGTTCTCAATTGTTTTTGTCACACCAGCAAAATTTTACTGCTTTCGATAGTGTTGTATTTCTAAGATGGCACAAAGGAAAAAACAACTAATTATCTTGTGGCTGGTAAATTCTAGATTGAGCTGAGTTTTTAAAGGACAGATTTCTGACTTCAGATATTTTGTATTCTGATAAATGTTACTTTAAAGCAAAATATACATAATGAATATGACTCTGAATGAAATACTAAATGTTCTAAATAAGAGCTCTGATGTCACTTAAAAGTGCATCTTACCATAATTTACAACAGCAAAGTGCACTGAACTAATTAATTAATTTTTAAATAATATATATATATATATATATATATATATATATATATATATATATATATATATATATATATATATATATATATATATATATATATATATATATATATATATATATATATACATATATAAAAAAATTTAATTACATTTTTTTATAATTTTTTATTTATTTATTTTTTTCATTTAAGAAACAATCTATTGACCTCACTGCCAATGGAGTTGGAAGGCTTAACCAAGCTGCGGAGTGTTATTTTGTCTTTTAATAGGTAAGTTCTAACATTACTACTCTCACAAAATTGTAACTAAATATATAATATCACTGTTTCTGTGTTTGTTGTGGTCTGAATCATTATTTATTAGGGATGTAACGATACCCTCATGTCACGTTTTGATACATATAACAATAGATATTGCGATACTTCAAGACATATGGTAAAAGACATATGGTAACAAAAATGTACTGTTGATTAAAATGCTAAATTTGGTATTATATTGGGTGTGGAAATGAATAGGTTTGGATTTGGTGCTGCTAATCCAATGCACAGGACAATGTTGATACCAGAATAAAAATATTTCATGATTCTGAAGCTGAAAATACAGAAAAATATGAATATTCTTGCACTCTGTCACTGACTAGATATATTTAAAATAATGTAGGCCACTTTTTTACTTGTAACAAGATATTTGGCATTATCAGGACCCACAAATATTCCCCCATTGCATTATTATACATTATATTCAACATTATATATAGTAGTTTAATGTAGTACTGACACTAAAACTCTGTAAACTTGAATTTTTTTTTCTCACACAGTAATTTTCATTTTGGGTGAACTATGCACAACATATATTGTTGCATTTTTGTATTGTGATGTGATATATTGTTACACCCCTATTATGTACATTTATCTTTAGGTTCAAGTCATTCCCAGATGTGCTGTACCGCATCTCATCCCTTGAGACCATTTTAATCAGTAACAATCAAGTTGGAGGCATTGATCCTGTCCAAATGAAGACCCTAAATAGGCTGTCTACTCTGGATCTGTCCAACAATGATATCATGCAAGTGCCACCAGAACTTGGCAACTGTACCAGTCTGAGGTGAGGTTGACGTTTCCTTCCGATTCTAGCAAACTGAGGACTTTAGTCTGGGTAGAATCCATATTTTAACGAAAACGAGGCAGTGAGAACAAACGTACAGTCTGTTCAACTGAAAAGCTGTCTTTCCAATTAGACAAAAACTCTGGAAAACAGATTACTATTAACATGACAAAGAGCCTGTTAGTTTAACATGATCATATGATTTATCTTATGTCTTTAGGGCTCTAATGCTTGATGGGAATCCTTTCCGTAATCCAAGAGCTGCCATCCTTAGTAAAGGAACAGATGCTGTCCTTGAGTATCTCCGAAGTCGTATTCCAACATAATTTTCACGTTTAATGTAAATTCAACCATTGGTGATGATAAACGATCAATTTTTGTGCCATAATACTGATATTTGCACTTCCTGACCGTATAAAAAATACAAGAATTTCCTTCCACTTGTTTTAATTGATCTTAACTGCCACTTTACCCTCAAAAGTGACATTGTAAAATCATTACAGAATAATGTAATGACATTGTTTATAAATAAACCGTCGGCATGCTTTGTAACGAAATTAAGACAAAAGGCATTCAAATTAACAAAAAAAAAGGTGTGTTCAAGTTTTAAACTTTATAATTGCTTTTCAGTGTGAATGTTTATACTGTATTTTCCATTATGAAAGCACTAGTAATAAATGCTAAAAAAGAAAGAGTTTTGTTTGTGTTTTATCGTCTATAAAGGACCACAGAATGACCAGTAGTAACAATAGTGACATTTTTATTATTTGTACAATAAAGATACATTATTCAAAACACCTCTTAGATACTGAAAAAATTCTGTACTCCAAAGCCGAAAATGGCTCCAATATTTGCTGAACAGCATTGGACTTTCTTCTCCTTTTTATACAGGTTTGTTATTTTAATTTTTTGTAACTAAAATTTATTTTAAATATGTACATATATCATCTGCAAAATGCATTCTAGACACAGAATATATGTCATCAATTACATATTTGCGGTAATACAGAAAAAAATTGGAAGGAGTAAACTTGCATGTGCAAATAAATGATATGATAAATCGTCACTAATTCTTTTGAACTAAATTGAATAATTTATTCTAGATATAATTACTTTTTGCACAAAAATGAAACGGCATTCAAGTTCAGTAAGTCTTAATACTGCAGAAAGCTTTAAGTACATTCACAATCTATTGGAATAAATTATTTAAATGTCTCCATTCATAGTTATTTACATCAATACTGCAATTAGACTGAATAGTACCATATATTACCTTTTATATTCAATAGGTCTTTAAACACATACAAAAATGACCATTTGTATATTCATATACATATATGTTTATGACACAAATTCACAATTACTTTAGAAAGAATTGTACATATTTGTTTCTAGTGTTTCCTTCCCTCGCAATCCAACTCTCGTCCATACATTGGTTTTGTGTTCTTTATAAAATTTAACAATTTGAGCATAGCTAATATCAATATATTAGAAACCATTATCTGAAAACATTTAGTAAAAATAATCATTATCAAATGTTCTTTCACAATAGTATTTGAACAATTAATTGCATCATCCATAATAATCTTTAATACTCAACAATCTTTCTCTGAAGCTAAATGCAGTGGGTGTTGTGTCGGGGTCTTTCAGAGTGCATTTCGGTCTCGAAACCCTCCCTCTAAATGCTACATTTTTAGCAACATTTGAAACATGCCCAGGATTTTTTCTTTTTTTTTTCTTTTCCTTTTTCTTATTTGGGAGGAATATTATGGCACTGTTTATCACAATGATGACTGATTTAAAAGGGGGGAAAAAATGCCAAAAGAGATGTAAAACAATAGGTATGTTAAAACAGTTTGTCCAAAACACACAGACCCCTAATAAGCATCCTAATAAAACAAGTTTAAGAGTGAAAGCATGCTCTAATCAGTAAAGCCTTACATGTGTACACTGTATCTAGTCCGTTTTATTATGACAGGAATTCCCTTTGTTGTTCCATTTAAAAAAAAAAAAAAAAAAAAAAAAAAAAAAGATTAAAAAACCTTAAAGCAGCGTAACAACAACAAAGCAACCGGAATTAAGCTTTTTTTTTTTTTTTTTTTTTTGCCTTCCACTTAAACTCTAGCATGTGATATGAAAGTACATTTTTATATAGAAAAGTGTTGCCAATAAACTGCCACATGTGCATGAATTTTCCTGGCAGCAAACAAATTCAAAGAACATGGAAATGTACATTCACATTATAGTGAATGAGTAAGACCCACCCTGATCTGAGCTCGGAAAATTCCATGAATACCAATAGAGGGTGCTGCAGGAAAACCATAAAAACGGAAGAAATATTGCTTAGGGAATCTTTTCTGTCATTTGATTTGTGCAAATACAGAATGTTAAAAGGGGACGTTTTGTTTTCCCTAAATTGTCGTTTTCATGAGAAGGATATCTCTTGTAAATTGTTACAAAAACTCGTCAGTGTGTTAGAAAATCATCAATGTGTCTTTCATTCACATTCTATGCTCTAATCACATTTGAGTTGTAAATGTATATATTTACACAAGGCATTTACAAAGTTGAGGCAGTGTTATGGTGGGTAAATGTCCTTAAAAGCAGATGTGCTTTCATGCTCCAAGATTAAACCGAAAAGCTGCTAGGAAAAATAGGTACAAAATAATACGCCATATAAATAAGCAGGAAAAAATGCACCCACTTACAGCCACAGGCTGAGATAAAGAAGAATATCAACAACATCAACGAAAGATTTCAACAAATGTATGTTCGTGTAGAATGTGTAAGCCATATGTAACGTTATTAGATATGTCCTCTAGTGTACATTTGGCACTGGAATTTGCCATTGGTCCAGCAATTGGCAAAATTGTTCCTAGATAAAAAGATGATGTACAAGTTCCTGTGTTCCATCTGGTTGAGAAGTCTTTAAGCTATAAAAATATTTATATTGTGCTCTCCCTTAAGATTACCAAGTCCACAGTTTTCGGGAAATTCTTCAGAAGAGACACTGCTGTTTCATGCTCCATGTGTAAGAAACTATGTCCGTTGGCCTGCAATGCAAGAATGAAGCACATGGTAAACAAAATGAACTGGGAGAGGCGGGGAGGGAGGGAGGGAACAGGGGGGGGGGGAGGGGGCAGGAACAGGCACGGCAGCACAGGAGGGCTGGGAACAGGCCTAGCTCAAAGAGGATAAAGAGATATACACTGTGAGGGAGAGAAAAGAGAGAGAGATGCACACAGGAGATCATGCTGTAAAAGGAGAGAAGGTGGAAAGAAGCTGGTCTTTAGACTCACTGGATCTGTGGAAAGAGAAGGAGCTGCTTTCTGCAGACGGTTCTAGTGGTGTACACTGACAGCAACACATATAACCAGAGACAGCCCAATAACTTCCCATAAAGTTATTTAGGCACACAGAGCCTGGATTGCCCCTGTATACAGTAGGTACAGGCAGCAATGCCAGGCAGTTTGCTTTTATGGAAAATACACAGACAGATACTGTCTGAATAACAATTTAGACATGTGCTTTTTCTTTGTAGGTTACTGTTACTGTAAGTTTCCCGTTACTGTCCAGAAATAAATCATATACAATTTTTATATATATAATATATATATACACACACGCACTACAGTTCAAAACTTTGCCGTCAGTAATTTTTTTTAATACTTTTTTAATATTAATATTTTTATTCCCTAAGGATGCATTAAAATGATCAAACATGACAATAAATACTTTTAAATTGTAGTTTCTTTTCATCAAAGAAAGAAAAACATGATTTCCACAAAAAAATATTAAACAGCACAACTGTTTTCAATGTTGATAATAATTAGAAATGTGTCTTAAGCACCAAATGGCTGCTTAAAATTCAGCTTTGCCACTAAAGGAATAAATTAAAAATATTTAAAATAGAAAAAAAATCTTAAAATATATATATAATTATATTGTAATAATACTTTAAATATTGTTTTTTATTTTATTGTATTTATTTTTTATTTTTAATCAAATAATATATATCTTTTATTTAAAGTGCCCCTATTATGCTTTTTCGAATATTACCTTTCCATGCAGTGAGGAAAAAAACAATCGATTCTGGACTGCTGAAATGAGTCATCAGCAATTCCAGTGTTGCTTTTCCATTTCCTGTTACATACCAATGTAACAATGTAACAAATTTGTACTAAGGTCTTCAGTAGCTGCCTGCAAACAATGTCTATCCGCCCTCAAACAGTGTAGTTGTAGCTGAGGCCTGGAAGAGTTTGGTTTGTGTTGTTGACCCTGTACTGCGAATCCACTTTGCATATCAATGTCTATACAAGTGTTGAGGAATCCTCCGGAGCTGAAATTCAGATATGGTAATGGCAGTTTTGTTTCTGACACAGACTAGGCCATCTGACCAATAAAAACAGAGTAGACTCGTTGAAAGGAGAATTTTAGAGAGACTGAGGGTGCTTTCACCCTTGCATTTATGGTGTACACCTGGGTTCGAATGATGTTAGAGTTCGGTTCGTTGGATGATGTGAACGCTGTCTTCCGAACTTGGGTGTGCACCCGCGAACTGTACCCGAATTCGCTTAAAAAGGGTGGTCTGGTAGCCTGACTTCGTCATACTCATATTCTAGGCAGAATGTGAGTCTGATACTGCTCCATTGCACTTGAATTATGGGGCGTGTCTTAACCGAACCAGTAAAAAAAAAAAACTCTGCACTCAATTGGATAGACCTACAACCAATCAGAGCAACGCAGTAAGTGACGTATGTTGAACTTGTACTTAAACTTTTGCCAAATCCCGTTGGAAGGACGGCAAACACATCTTTCCCATCGACAAATGCCTTGATTGCGGTTCTTTGTTCGTCTTTTAAAATTAATGCGCCGTCGATTTCTTTTATTACAGACGTGATAGCGGAATCTAAACATCTTACTTCTCCAGCTGCAGTCATCGTTGGTGAAAACCAATTCAACCCAAGCGCTCTTTGATGACGGGGGTGGTTACGTAACCGCAGATAGCCTGTCCATCATCGATTAAAGCCCGCCCTGGCAATTTGATTGGCTCGGCCTTCTGGGAGCCGAGCATAATTACTCCACAATGGATCGAGTCCAGACCGAACTTCCCGTCCAAAAAATGTTGTGGGCGGGGTTCGGGCTGGCACCCAGGCTAGTGGTCTGGGGTACGGTTCATGTGAGCTCCTTTACTCTCCTGACTTAATGACTTAATACTAACACAAACGTATTAAATCGCGGAAGTAAACCACTATTTAATGAAGTATGATTTGATAAAAATGTGTTTCACTCACTTTCCTGATGAGTGTGACTGACGCACTGCAAGCAGAGAGCTGTATATGTCATTTCTGCTCACCTTCAGCATTCTTTAGAACATTTGCAGTACATTCGGACCAGATAGATGCAAGTGCCGTTATGTATTGAAGCTTTGGGAACAAAACCAACAGTTCAAAATCAAAAATATAAAAGTGAGGTGAACCAAGCTATGCATTTTGCCGCCATCTCCTGCTCCGTCGTTACCAAGTAATGGGGTAACCACTGCAGTTCAGACCCAAATATTATAATCTGAACACAGTCCAGTGGGGGCAGGGGAAGGGGGAAGCAATCAAACTCTGGTCCAGACCAGGCAATTGAACCAAGTGTGAATGCACCCTTCGAATGAACCGTTTTCAGACTCTTAGAAATTCGGTGATGTCCAATGTATATTATGAGAAAATGTTAATCTATTGCAGGAGACCTCCAAAACAAAATTAAGAACCTTTACACTAGCATAATAGGGGCACTTTATTGGGAGGTGATGGGATACATTTCAGTACACTGGAAAAGACCAGATTCAATCTGCATCAAAGATAAACATAAAATTGAGGTAGTTGGTTGTACTGATTAGTTTCGCTTATTTACATTCATTTTGTAATATCTGATAAATAAAATTCATAATTCAATGTAAAATATATAATTATTTCATGCCATTAAATTGACTAAGACATGTGGCAGCTTGAAATGTTATAACAGTCTGTTCTTTGAAATCAGAGAGGACAGTAATGCATGTCAAAGTTGGACAAACATAACAACAGAAGTCCATGCTCACTTGTTTGAGACGCACACACACATACACACAGGACATTTAATGCCACATGCAAAGCCCTCCACTGGCAGTGTGGCGGAGGATGCATTGTCGCAACTCTTGGGACAATGTGATGGAGAACAGTGTTACCTTCAGAATTTTGTCCCCTGGTCGTAGAACGTTGGAGGCAGGTCCATCAGGCTGTACCCTAGTAACAAAGATACCCTATAAGTCAAAAGTGATATGAGGTTAGGAACCACATGGTGACTATGGTTTAGAATCTTTGCCGTTTAATCTGGATTTAGATTTTCTTTGGTTTCTCTCTCTCTTTTTTTTCCTCAAAAACACAAACGTAATTGTCTTTATCTATAAAATTACCATTTACAATTAATAAGTAAATGCAAGCGTTAAACTGAAAAGCGAATGTAAAACTTATATGATTGATTTTTCTTTTTTTTTTCTTTTTTTAAGAGTAAAGTTAGAGGATCCATTAGTGACTGTTTTTGTGCTGAAATTAAGGCAGAGATTATAAAGCATACATATTTTAATTACATGTGGGACCCATCAGTATGCACCATGTGCACACATATCAAGTCTTATTATTATCGACACCACATATTGAGAGTCCACCAAACTTTACATCATTTCTTCAAAGCTCACAGGGATTCATCCCCAAAGCAACAATATACAACACAAGCAATCTCTTAATGCTATGTTAAAAACCTTATGGGGAAAAAAGAATTAATAGAAAACAATTTCTATCTAATCAATATAGTATTAATATACATTCAAGCTACTTACACATGAAACAGATGTAGAATATCCTTTTTTCCATATACTTAATGAATATCAGCAACATTTGAGTCAAAACACTTTTGTTTTAACTGTCACCAAATGTTGCCAAGACATGAAAAGGTTAAAAGGTAATGCAGTCAGCTGGTGCGCAAGGTTGTGCATTGCAGTAGCGCATGTTTCCATGGAAACTCTACTGAGAGACACACTTTGCTGACTGAAGAGAGATAGCTTTGATTTTGTTCTATATAAAGCATTGTTTTAATGCAATTTATGATAACGAAATGCTGAAATTAGCATACTATGTTGTGCTCTGTCCTTTAAAACAGAGAGTGAAATGGTCTTACCATGTCCGAGGGCTTGAAGGGGTTCCCCTGTCCACTGATTCCCCCTGAGATGCTGAAACCAAGGCCAGGGTTCTTCTCGATTCTCACACAGAGCTGTCAACAACATAAATAAAACAGAAATCCGAGTTTTAGGCTAACCCTATTTTAATCCACATACATTTAAGAAAACGTCTTTTTTCTCTACGTTTTTGGCCTTCCATCCACACTAAGATGGCGCTTTTGTCCAAGAAAGACAAGTGAATACATTTGTGGACATTAGTGTGGACTGTGAAAATGGAAGTATTCGAAAACAACAATGCATGTTTAGTCATGTGACACATATTGAACCCTTAGATATCTATGGATTTACCAGCATTTTGTGCCTACTATTCATTTTCATAGTATTGTTAAAAATAAATGTTTCTTTGAACAGTCTTTATATTACATTCCTGCAAAGGTAATAGAAAATTGCTGTCTTTCTGCAAAACATGAGAGCAATTGCATTTTAGACCATATGTGGAATGAAGATTTTGAGTACAACCTAGATGTACCAGTAAGTGGTGAGATATTTTCTAAATAAAATGATTGTGGCAGAAGTATATCATGAGAACTTTATGTCTGGTCTCTCCGTGTCATCTCAGTAAGATGATTTAAGCGTTTTCAGACTTCTGGAAAACGCTAATGTGGACAGAGAACATTTTGAAATGAAATCACTGCTTTCAAATGTATCTGGATTAATGTATGTAGTCTTAGGGGCTGTTTACACAACACCGTTTGTAGCTAAAAAATTTTATGCATTTTGGCTGTCAATTTACATGACAATGGCGTTTTAGGGCACTGAAAATGCAAACTTTTTGAAAACACTTCCGTTATTGCCTCAGAGGAAACTACAAAAATGCGAATTTGTGAAAACGGTGACGTCATGAACATGCATGCGTATGTTCAGTCTATAGGAGCATAGTTGAAAGTGACATATGAAGGCCAAGTATGGTACACAATCCTGACACATCGAGCTTTATAATGGCAGTGAACCATATTTAACAAGTTATAAAGTAAAATATATACTTCCGCCAGAATGCCTTCCCTATTCATCTTACGAAGAAAGTGTAAAGCCTCTTGCAGGTCAAAATGCTTACGCTAAGTTTTACGATATTGCGATATTATAAGTTTGAATACTGAAGGCGATATTGAGCTTCACACTTGTTGGTCCCGTTCACTGCCATTATAAAGCTCAGATGCGTCAGGATATTTATTAATATAACTCTGATTGTGTTCATCAGAAAGAAGAAAGTCATATACAGGTGCTGGTCAAATAATTAGAATATCATCAAAAAGTTGATTTATTTCACTAATTCCATTCAAAAAGTGAAACTTGTATATTATATTCATTCATTACACACAGACTGATATATTTCAAATGTTTATTTCTTTTAATCTTGATGATTATAATTGACAACTAAGGAAAATCCCAAATGCAGTATCTCAGAAAATTAGAATATTACTTAAGACCAATACAAAGAAAGGATTTTTAGAAATATGCACACACATTAGGAGTAGTGATTAGTGAACACACACACCCGGAGCAGTGGGCAGCCATTTTTTGCTGTGGCACCCGGGGAGCGATTGGGGGATAGGTGCTTTGCTTAATGGCACCTCAGTCATTTCCTGCCAGTATTGAGACTCAGGCTACTTTCATAAACGGACATTTCAATCTCTCCGGTTTCAAAAATAACATCGTGCACACGTCAGTTTTCAGAAAAGTGTTCAATTACACGTACCCGTGTATATATGCCGTCAAGAGCATGCCAAACCTGTAGGTGGTGGTGTAACGAGAAGCTCAAGCCCACGTAAGCCAATCAGAATCCCGAAAATAGCAACGAATAATACACGAGAAGAGTTTGCACCAACATAAATAGCAACGAATAACAACATAAATAGCAACGAATAACATAAACATAAATGCGACTGCTACTCTAAACACTTCCATGATCACATGTAAACATAGGTCGCACTTTTGACGTAGGTGCGAGTTCTGGCGCATACTGTGACGTTGGCTGCCTAAACACCCGTTTGTCTCAGTTTACATGCAAACGTGCAAACGAAACTTTTTAAAATCTCCACTCTGGCCGGAGTTTTTAGAAAGACTCGTTTTCAGAGGCGAATTCTCCATCCGCAAACGAAGGGAAATGTCTCCGTTTTTCAAAATAACCATGTACGTGTAAACGGGGCCTCAAACCCACAACCTTTCAGGTTACCAGTCTGACTCCCTAACCATTAGGCCACGCCTGCCCAAAAGTTACATCGCCAAAAGTTACAACTACTGGCCTGGCATGCATAATACAGTGTTTTAAACTGTTTTCGTGGATCCGTGTGAACGAGGATTGTTTTGACAACGTTGTTGTCTGTACACAAAAGAAAACAAAGGAAAAACTTTACTATAAACTTTTATATAAAATTTTAACTATAAAGACAACGATATAGTTCTAAAAATCGTTCTCAATATTAAAGAGTTCATATCACAGCTATAACGATAACGGCACAGAGAAACAATATCGTTGGAATCACTTTCAGAGTGACTGTATCTAGCTGATGAACGATAAAAACATTGGCAGCCAATCAGAATCCATCCCGCTGTAATGAGCTTGAGCATTTAAAGTGACTGACAAGAACATGCTTAGAATAAACAGAACGATATCGTCCACTGGTGTTTACATTAATATAGTTATCTTTATAGTTATCGTTCTTGGTGTGAATGGGCCTTTAGACATTAGAAGAAGATGATTTGAACAAGGAAACACTCTATTAATCAGTCCCTCCTGGATTTCGCAATTCTGCGATCGCTGAATTTATTGCAAAATCAACCAAACTCTGCAATAAAACCTCGAGAACACAAATCACCAACATTCACCATGGATTTAATGTAGAAACACTAACAGAAATGGTCTAATGTTTTCAAGCACTTTTACAGTAAGTGCTTCACACAAATTTTTTCAGCACTTCAAAGCTTTAAGTATTACCCTATTTGAAAGTTATTTTTAATGTGATGACTAAAACATTATTTGTTCATCCTTCATAGGTTGTCCCCATTTATAAAACTAGTTTACAAAAAGTTTCACAATGTAGGAAAGCAAACACTTACTTAAAAATAAAAAAGACATTAAATTACCACTGTAGTAGATGGCTGCAGAGAAGCACTTATTGGCCATTCTAATACACACACACATATATATACATTCCTAATGTCTAAGTAATTTATATTTAGAAATTAGGAATGATAGTAATAAAAGTTATTTTTATCTGCATCTCAACTCAGCTCAGTGCTTTACTGTCAAGTGCTGGTGCCATCTTCTGTAGAACTTAATGGGGCACCGGTGCTACTGCCCTCAAATGTTATTCTGGAGCCCTGCAATTGTTCTCAATGCCAGAGAAGTAATAACAGTGTTAGAAGAATGTTTGTGGTATATTTTCTCTGCAAAACAACAAGAAATGCCGCAAATATTGGCACAAATCTTGAGAAAAGCTGCAGCAAAAGCTGCACAAAAATCAGAAAAAAATCCTGCAAAATCCTGGAGGGACTGATTTAATATTCCATGATTGTGGCATGAATCTTGATTGGTCTTCTTTCTTGCTTCCATTTGCATACTGAATTGCAATTGGTCATTTCTGTCTTTGCATTTTTATTCTGATCAATGGTACCTGCTCTGGAAAGCCATCCATGCTCTTCTGGCCTTTAGTCTGGATGAAGCAGCGGGCGCTCTGAGGCCGGGGGCTGGTGGTGGTGATGGGCATGGGCAGAGGTGACTGGTACTGCTGGATGGACACCTTGTTGATGGCCCCCTCATACTGCTGGTCACGGGCCGTCCGGTGGGGTGGGGTGGCTGAGGTTATCATCATCCCCTGTTGTTGATGGGGATTGTGAATGCCAGGCTGTGGGCAAACATCAAGCAAATGTTTAATGAATGGTACATACAGCTGGCAAGCGCCTTTATATCATCACAGGAACGGAGACATGTATTAGCTACACAGGCCCTCAAGACATTTTGATTTCATTATTTGATTAATTAATTTCATTTTCATTACATTAGACTTTTCTACACAACACTAAATGTGTCAGCAGAAGCAAAACGTTCCACAATATTGAGCGACAACCTAAAGACATTCACCAATAGACTGAGGTTGCTAAGGAGACCAAGCAGGAACACGCGTTGTGAAATGAATCACGACAGCAGGTAGTAATTAACCCTGGCATTTGAAAAAATGAACATGGCAATCACGATACAACAGAGATGTCTATCTCGCAGAGAACAGGTTAAGCCAGAGAAAACTTAAAGAGTAGAACATGACAGGGTTTAATACACAGAGACATGTGGGAGTCTCTCTAAAAACGTATTGTGGAAATAATAAAACTATAATGAGATCCAGACAAATGCAATGAATCATTTCAGTTCAGCATAGCTTATGAAAGAAATGGGACCATTTTAGAGGTGAGAAAGTTTTACAGTGATTGCTGAGGATTTATCATATTAACTGAGACTAGGTAGTGATCATTTTGTTCTACCGAGACAAGGAGGGATTGTGAAACTAGTCAAATGACGGTCTTTAGGAAACTTCATAAAACTTGATAAAAAAAATAATAAAAAAAACATAATTTTGACAATGTTTTATTTTATATCTCCAGCATTCTGAACACATTCAATAAAGCTTGTTTGTAACAATAATCGCCTTAATGGCTTTCGGAATCTTTGACCAATAAGTACGACAAACAACATGCTGTATCAAAAAATAAATAAAAATAAAAAATAACTTTAATCAATACCTTTTTGATGACATTCATGTTCTCTGGTGGCACGTCTCTTCGTCCCAGTGAGTATGGGGCCCACTGACTACTTGGGGAAACCACCTCTTGTCCATTATCTAAAATATTGCTCTGTTGTGAAGGTGTCTGAAAGGATATAGTGCTATCAGTGAGCAGAATCCAAAACAGTGCTCTAAAATTACACTGCCAAAATAAAAATATGCTCGTTTTAAAGAACTGAAATGTGAGAAGGACACTCCCACAATTATCAGCTTACTATTTGACTGTTCCATTCACATGCTTTCATCAATTTAAGGACTAAAAATGTTTTGGGGTCTGTTGTTAATGTTATTTATTTTGTCCGATTCATTAAAGACACTATGATAAGTACATAACGGTGCAAAACAAAATCTGTGCTGAAAGCATGTTGAATGGCAGAATTCCCCATATTGCGAGTTGGTTCTAGGCCTATTGCACGAAACTGGTTTCAATGGCTACCCAGGAAAGTTTGAGTTTAGTTTGAGCAACCTTTTTTTCGGACACAAGAAGGTTAATTTTTTTTTGGTTTATTGGTGTTCATCGCAATGGTAACGTCTCGGTTACGTATGTAACCCTCGTTCCCTGAAGGAGGGAAAGGAGACGTACGTTGGGGATCCCCAGTTCGTCGGTCAGTTCCAACATACGTTGAACGTGACCGACTGAATGGGAACTCAAACTACATGGCTAATTATTTATATATATATATATATATATATATATATATATATATATATATATATATATATATATATATATATATATATATATATATAAAATATATGAATCACATATAATTTAAATTATCCTTAATGCATTAAACATAAGCAATTACATTTTCACAATTAATATTACATTTTTGAATTAATTTATAAATATATACATGTAAATAAAAGCTTAAGAAATAATAAAGCTTTAAAATTTACTAAGCTTATGTTTTTATTTAAAGCTGCACTATGTAACTTTTTTGTGTTCAAATTTCAAAGTTCAATACATCATGAATCCATTTTCCAAAACGTGTTTTTGTCTTATCCTGAATCACTACGGTACACCTATAATAAGTGTTTATATTCTGACTATTTTAGACCGGTCGAGTCGGCACCGCTGCGGAGTAGCCCAGTACCTCCGTGGCTCGTCATAGACATAAACAGAGAGAAGTAGCTCCGGCTACAATATTCTTCTGCAAGACGCATGCAGTTTTGTTTATTAACTGCTAGAGCACCAAAAGTTCCATGGTGTTGCTTTAAGCTCTTTCATAGACAAGGCTTAAGCCTAATTGTGAGCCCACTGAACTCGATCTAAAATGGGTTGGATTTGGGTTTTTTGACAAATCTAACCCTACTAAGTTTGTTGCTAACTTTGTGCAACAGGCATCTGAGTGCTAGGTTGTGGCGGATGCAGCAGTCTACTGCAATCTGGCATACTTAACCAGGACTTTACAGCCATACTTAAAGGCCCCGATATATTTCAAACAAAGTTCTTTTTTCCTTCTTCGTTTAGGGGTAAAACGAAGTTCGAAATGCGTGACCAGCGATATACTGTAAACGAACATCTGACACCGCCCACACAGCTGAGAGTGACGGTTAGACGAATATGTAAATATATGCTGTACACTTTCTACTCGGTAACAAAATAAACACAACAAAAATGAGAAAACTGCAAGCACTTTTATAGAAAGCATAAGAAAAGCGTCTGATCATAACGTGTATGTTAGCACGAGCTCTGCAAATTAGCACTCCAGTCACATTTATTTGTATAGCACTTTATTCAATAGATTGCTTAAAATCAAGCAGCTTTACAGTATCAAACAAAGCACAACTTCATTTTGTACTACACTGTGTGCAGAATTATTAGGCAAGCTGATTTTCTGATCATATTTTTTTTCCAAGCACATTTTACCAATTCCAATCCACATCAATCTTAATAACTACTATTAATATTGTTTTTAATCATTTATAAGTAATATATAATTGTTCATGAAGGCTGGAAATGAAAAATGCCTTATATTCAGGTGTGCAGAATTATTAGGCAGGTTTGCTTTTACAGGCAAAATGAGCCAAAAAAAGAGATTTAACTCAGACTGAAAAGTCAAAAATTATTAAATACTCACGAGAAGGACGCAATACTAATGCAATACTAGAATTTGCAAAGTGAAAGCATGACCAAGGGAAAGCAAAATGCTCATGGGGTCAGCGGGGTCATACAAAATCAGGTGGAAAAGAAAAGACACATGTTAACTGCAAAAGATTGAAGAATTAAGGTGACGAATTAAGTGTGAAACCATCAGGAACCCTTTAGTCTCCAGCGCCACCATTTTCCAGAACTGCAACCTACCTGGAGTCTCCAGAAGTGCAAGGTGTCAGGATCTCAGAGACTTAGGTTAGCTAAAGAATCCTAAAAAATGACCCGCTCTTAATAATAATCACAAGCTGAAATGTTGTGAAATACATGAAGACTGGGTTTTTATAGGCTTTATAGACAGACAGCTTGAGAGTGACTCCTGAAGGACCAGCACCACATCCTGTTGTACCACTGTTTGAAGAATTTATCTTCCAAAATCTGGCAGTAAGGTGTGGGAGTTTACTTTTAGTCCCTCTCTTATCCTGAAATGTCCGTCTTGCAGAGATGGACTAAAAATGATCTTCCAAAACTTACTGCCAGATTCTGGAAGATAAATTCTTCAAACAGTGGTAAAAGAGGATGTGGTGCTGGTCCTTCAGGAGTCACTCTCAATCTGTCTGTCTATAAGGCCTATAAAAACCCAGTCTTCATGTATTTTATAACACTTCAGCTTGTGATTCTTATAAGAGCGGGTCATTTTTTAGGATTCTTTAGCTAACCTAACTAAGTCTCTGAGACACCTTGCACTTATGGAGACTCCAGGTAGGTTGCAGTTCTGGAAAATGGTGGCGCTGGAGACTAAAAGGTTCCTGATGGTTTCACACTTAACTCTTCACCTTAATTCTTAACTCTTTTGCAGTTAACATGTGTCTTTTCTTTTCCACCTGTTTTTGTATGACCCCGCTGACCCAATGAGCATTTTGCTGTCCATTGGTCATGCTTTAACTTTGCAATTTCTAGTATTGCATTAGTATTGCGTCCTTCTCGTGAGTATTTAATCATTTTTGACTTTTCAGTCTAAGTTAAATCTCTTTTTTGGCTCATTTTGCCTGTAAAAGCAAACCTGCCTAATAATTCTGCACACCTGAATATAAGGCATTTTTCATTTCCAGCCTTCATGAACAATTATATATCACTTATAAATGATTAAAAACATTATTAATAGTAGTTATTAAGCTTGATGTGGATTGAAATTGGTAAAATGTGTTTGGAAAAAAAATATGATCAGAAAGTTAGCTTGCCTAATAATTCTGCACACAGTGTATAAAGCGGCTATCCAGTGTGTTCATGTTTTTACCCGCGGAGATCTTACCTCAACGAACTCTACAGATGAAATGAGTCAGAGAACAGTTCCTCGCGAGTAAAGGCGGAGCCTCGGCGCACACCTCCTATTACGTTATCGTCACGGACCAATGGTAATACGAAGGTGTTTTGCAGCTGGAGCTGGCAAGCCATTTTGAACTTCCAAAAAGAACACAAAACGAACTTCGTTTTGGCCTGATTTTGTTCGAAATGAAGTCACATCAGTTCATTCTTCGATTTCGTTTGAAGTATATCGGGGCCTTTAACCTATGCAATCCAGAGACTTGGGCTCTTAAAAAAGATGAAAGCACACTCAACTACACTGTATATCTGTATATACGTCTATAATAAAACTAATTTACAAAGAAGACAAATTTGCGTTAAAAGAAATACAAATACTTATGGTACAGAGCTATTTCGGTACCTGGCTAACTTGATTTGCGCAGTTCACTAACCTGCAGTATAGCAATCACCCGTTGGTGAATAAGTAAATGGAGGTTGGTGAATTGTGCACACAGATATACTATGCTCAGTGGTGGTGTCAATGGTTAGTGAATTTACCCCTGACTGTTTAACTTTTATTTACTGAATTTGATTGTATTTTAGATCAAGAAGGCCTTTCATAAATTTATCTCTACTGTCAGTCACAGATTGCTTTGTTCAGGGTACCCCCAGGATCCTCCAAATGAAATTCAAGGCTTTTTAAGACCTTTTTAATACCATTTTAAATGAAATTCAATGCCAACTTCGTACCCATTCTGACAGAAGTATGAGGGGAAAATGTCAAATCTGTATAAATTTTGAACCCTAGAAAATAATTAATTCGGCATATATTTTTATACCTATACTATAAATATTTTATTTACCATAGGCCTACTAAATGTAAACAGCAGTGTCTCTCTCATTGTTACAGAGTGTAATATAATTATATAGGCTAATACTATGATGTAATTGATGTAATACTACTAATGTAATTGATGTAATACTACTAATATACTAATATAATACTACTAATATAATACTATTAATTGCAATAGTCTGGTGCAACTTCTCACATCCAACAAGGTGCATGGAATAAAAAAAAATAGTAATTTAGGAACAAAACCAGCAACACTCATAGATGCCATGGAGGGGTCAGAAATAAACAAAAAACTGAAGCTATATATATCAACTTTATTTTGCCAAAAAATAAAAATCTCTCATTGTTATTAGTTTTTAACATTTAGTGGAAGTAGGCTGTTTTCCTTTACTTCATGCTAGCTTAAATAAAATTAAAATCTTGCACTGAACAACACTGTACAGAACAAATACAACCCTTGAATACATTTGTACACTCTTCTGTTTCTTGACATGGTAGCATCGGACGCGTTTCGGTGATTTAAAACGACGCTCGTGACTTAAAGTCGAGTGCTTTTACTGTAATTTAGGCAAGCGCGCTCATAATAGAAGCGACGCGGTTGAGAGCGCGGCTCATGGTTGCATAGCAACGACAGACGCCACGGGAGCGAAAGCGCATTGGAAAGAAGGAGAATGCCGGCGCGGCCGCGTATGTGACGCGTACTAGAGAATAATAATTATAATAATAATAATAATTTAGCGGGCCGGATTATGTTTTATTTTTGAGATCAGTTGCGGGCCGTAAATGGCCCGCGGGCCGGCAGTTTGAGACCACTGGACTAGACTATCACAGAACGCTGACACAATCAGCAACCCAATGATGATTTTCATTCAATCCGAGCACAGATATTGACTCGTATTACTCGTATAATACTCGTACTCGGCAGAAGTGCTTTATCCGTACCGGATACTCGTTTCAGCCGAGTATCCGGCTCATCTCTAGTAATTTACCTCACTTGCCTAGTAACCATAGTAACGGGTGCGCGAGCTTTCGCGCTTACTGCTATGACGTGGAGCGCGAGGTGCACTCAACATTACGCTGCATGAATTTTTAATTAGCCTACACTAGTAACAGTTCATTTTGTTACGGTATGAACTTAATCCTAGGAAAAGTTAAAAAATAAAAAAAATAAAAATAAGACCTTTGTAACGAAATCCAAGACTTTGTATACCAAATTCAAGGCTATTAAGGCCTTAATTTTAGATGATCAAATTTAAGACTTTTTCAATGCTTTTAAGACCCCGCGGGTACCCTGTTTGTTCTGTGAGTTAAAGACAGAGGAAGACTGTAGTGCATAGACCAAACACAAAGACTGAGCACATGCAACAGAAAACACCTATATATGTTTAACATCACAGTGAGAGACAGTGTCTAGCCTGGAACTCAGAACAGGTGAAGTGTTAGATTAGTGTTAAACTGTGAAATGTGTTAGATGGTCTGCCTTATAGAAAGGCAATTATACCATACAACAAAATGTGCTAAAATGATAACATTACCACTGTTCGAGAAGTTAAAGCAGAAGCCGCTCAAAAGAGATAGATCTAAAAAGAAGGTCTTCAATAGAAGATGGTATGTTAATATAAGTTGCACTTCTTCATGCTGAAACTGGGGCTGAAGTCCTTCATACTCACATTTGGTAGAGGTAGCCACTGAGTTGTTTGGTTTTCATGCTTTGTGTTATTGTAAAAGTTTATTGTCATGCTTCTGCTGGCATGCGGTGCAGCATAGCCTCCAGAGTACAGCATGCCGAAGTTTACTGTGTTGTGCTTAAGGACAGCGCTCTGATTGGAGGGAAACAACCACATGACATGAGTGAATGGGTGTGCCACACAGAAAGGTCAAAAGGCTGTGGCTGGGGTACACTGGACTGCACATAGCTGTAACAGAGTGAGTAAGCTTGACAAACAGAACAACAACAGTACGTCATTACTGCCGACGTGACACATTAGTGATACACAGTGGTTACATTTACAGAATATTAACAGCAGCAGTGTGGGACTAAATTGTGTGAACAATGAAGTATGCTGTAGTATTGTATTCCACTTACACAGAAACAAATGCTCACCACCAAAGTTGCATGTACATAACTGGGTGAATCTCAGGAAAGAAATGCCAGGGTCATATTTCACCCCAATTAAAAAGAAAAAAAAGAAGATATTTTGCAGAAAGAATTAGAAGCCATTTAAGGACCATTGCATTTTTTTTGCATTGTGACAATTATTTAAATGTCAATTAATTTTTTTCCAAAATTCCCATTATCTAAAAAGTGAAGGGGGAAAAAAATCTGAGAAGTGAGGAAAAAAAAAGTTTGAATTAAAAAAAATCTACTAAAAAAGACCGATAGCCTTGTGGACAACACGCCGACATATGGCGCGGTTGCGCTTCGGGCGTCCCGAGTTCGATCCCATCCACCCCTCTCTCCCACTGGCTTCCTGTCAAAAAAAATCTACACTGTCCTATCAAAAAAAATGCAAAAAAAAAAAATAAAAATGCAAAATGATTAAAAAACAAAGTTTTTGAAAAAGGGAATGGTTTGCTTGAATTTTATGAAAATAATGTCAAAATGCACAAAAAATCATAATGAAAAAGCTTAATTTTCTTTACGCAGAATATAATTTCCTTTTCGTTACTTTTGATTTTGGAGTGAAATATGTCCCAGACGTTTCTTGATGCTTAACATGAGATTTACCCAACTGTTCACATGTCTATACACTAAAGAGTGGCCTTCATTTAAGCTTTAACAAACATGTTATGCAAAACCAAGATGTAGTTATTTAATAAAATAGTATAATATTCTTGAAAATACTGAGCGTTCACATAAATTCCAAGCTAACAAACACTTTGTAGAAGAAAAAGCAAAGCTTACTCACCCGGTCTAGCCTCTTCGCTTCTATGTGTCTAAGCAGCTGCTGTCTCCAATCTACTGGCATTTTGGAGGTCGGGTCCTCTTGTTTTTGAGGGACAGGTCTCAGCTTCATGTCAGCCTCAGGGCTCTTCTCAGTGCATGTACTAAGATTGTAATCTGAAGGCATTTTCTCCAGGAGTGCAGCCATGGTGGGTCGGGCAGACACTGGCCTTGCCTGAGATGCCCCGTATGTCTCTGTGCTGTAGCTCCGTGCAGACAGGGGGCGACGTTGTGTCAGACTCTTGGTGGGGTAACCCATGATGGGCTTTTTAGGTTCTTGATAAGATGAGTAATCTTCGTCATACCTACCATTCCTCTTGTGGAACTGGGTGTCAGCGATGGTAGACAAGCTGTTCTGTTGTTCCAGCATGCTCTTTATCTGCTGAGGCCTATTGTAGTGCTCTGCCAGCTGTAGCTCTTGGCTCTCAGCTACTCTGCGGAAGAGCGCCATCTCTGTCGAACTTACCAGAGAGTCAGCTCGCCTCAGGAAGCCCGGCCTGGAGCGCTGGGGCTGGACCGAGAGCTGTGGATTGATGGCATCGTCGGTGACTGCAGTCTGAGCAAATGAAAACATCTGTTCCATCGGAGGATAGCCTCGGTAGCCTCTAGGGCTAACAAGTTCCTTTGGTAACGTCTTCCCAGGTTGGTTTACGTATTCAGGGGTGTTGGGGAATGGTGGAGGAACTCTCCTCTCCGCTTTCAAAACATCCATGGCTCTTTGCGGGTTGAAGCTTTGGTCAAAATGGTAAACTTTCTTTGGGATGGCAGGCTTCTGCTGCTGAGAGCTTTTATTCAAACCGTAGCCATCCAGATCATCATCCAGCATTGGAGCTGACTGGCTCCTGGACATGCTCTGTTCTAGTGGTACAGGGAGGTCTGCTCTATCAACACTTCCCTGATTTTCTATGCTAGAACTGTAGCTGTCCAAGGGGATGCTGTAAACCTTGTACGACCCAGTATCGATTTCATCTATGCTCTGAGATTTCTTAAATTTCGCTTTTACCTCCCTCATCATTGGCGAAAGTCTCTCAGAACTCTTGCTAATAACCATAGTGTTTCCTTTGTTTGGGTCTTTTCCACCCTGGACATGTGAAAAAATGTTGGGATGACCTCGTCCCGTCCCTGAGTCCGTTGAGTCCAGAAACCCCCAGGCTCTAGTTGAGGGAAAAGTGCTGGGTAGTTCTCCCATCTCCTGTTCAAAGTCCTTACGGTCAGGATTGGGGCTGTTGCCTGGGGTAATTTCCAACTTGGAAGGGAAAGCTGTCCTGTCCTCGAAGGGACTGGGAGTCCTTGTCCAGTTCTGCCAGGGGTTAGAGGGAGGAGGCACTTCAGTTTCAGGGGTGTTGCGAACCGTGTGGAAAGTGTGTTGCGACTGATCGAGCTCTAAGGGAACTCCCACAATGCGCTCTTGTCTCATGAGCGGCCGTCGCCCATGTGCCATTGAGGCACTCCGGGGCTTTGAGCCTAGCATGGGGTTTCCAGCACTGCTGCTTGGAGTGTCAAGAGGCGTCTCCTCTGAGACAAAACCTGTGTTATCATAGTGGGGGGCATCGTTCCAGCTGTCGAAGGTGTCGCTGAGTGGCCGCCTCTCACCTCGCTGCTGCAGCGTGCTGGAAGGAGGTGTTTCCCTCTGGCTCAGAAGGGGCTTGGTTTCAATGGGCTTTGGGAAAGACTGAGCCAGCCTGTTGACATATTTCGATTTTATCAGTGCACTACACGGAAAAGAAATCTGTACACAAGAACATGGCCATGAGCTGGATATAACAAGCATATTCAATATCAGAAAAATCCAACTCAGACATTGGGTCAATGACATATCACTCAGTTTTTCAATGACATATCACTCAAGACTTGTTTACTGAAATCACATGACTTTGGCAGTTTGAGATCGTTTGATACATGCTCCGAACCACTGATTCAAAACAAAAGATTCGTAAAGCTTCGAAGCTTCATGAAGCAGTGTTTAGTTCAGTTACGAGTGCTAGATATTGTTGAATAAAGTCGTTATTTTGTTTGGGTTTTTTTGGCACACAAAAAGTATTCTCATCACTTTATAAAATTAAGGTAGTAACGTGAACTGTTCCGTTGTGTTCCGAAAGATGAATGAAGGTCTTATGGGTGTGGAACGACATGAGGGTGAGTAACTAAAGACTTTTTTCATTTTTGGGTGAACTAACCCTTTAAATACATGTTGATGTTTTTAATCCCCAAATCCCCAATCCCCACAATCCCCACTGATTCGAAACAAAAGATTCGTAAAGCTTCGAAGCTTCATGAAGCAGTGTTTAGTTCAGTTACGAGTGCTAGATATTGTTGAATAAAGTCATTATTTTGTTTCCGAAAGATGAATGAAGGTCTTATGGGTGTGGAACGACATGAGGGTGAGTAACTAAAGACTTTTTTCATTTTTGGGAGAACTAACCCTTTAAATACATGTTGATGTCCCCAAATTTCAAAATTTGGGGATGTAAAGTAAAAAATGTCAGGGTGATACAACTATACTGATGAAGAAAAAAAGTCTCATTAGAAAAATTAAACTTGTAAAAAAGTACTTTAGCATGAAGCTTCATTCTTAGAAAAGCTTATTAATGTTTTTTTTTTTTTTTTTTGATGTTGATGTTGATGTGATCACATGTTGATGTGATTCTAGTTTATAAAGTTATAAATATGGATATTTTTCTTACAAAAACACATCGCTTCGCTTCAGAAGACCTTTATTAACTCCCTGGAGCCGTATGGATTACTTTTATGATAGATGGATATGCTTTTTTGAGCTTCACAATATCAGTTACTACAGTCACTCCTATTATAAAGCTTGGAAGAGCCAGAATTTTTTTTTTTTTTTTTTAATATAACTGTGTTTGAGTGAAAGAATAAAGTCAAACACACCTAGGATGGCTTGAGGGTGAGTAAATTATGGGATAGTTTTCCTTTTTTGAGTGAACTAATCCTTTAATTTGTTCATACACTAACTGCTGGCACAATAGCCCTTGAGCAAGCTGGGGTTAAGTACTTTGCTCAAGAGCACAATGATTAAAACATAGAAATTGCAATCTTAGTAACTGTCTGTTTCCTTGTTCATTCCTGCTTAGGGCTGAATCTGCAACATTTTTATGTACAGCCCAAATTTGTGTACTACCCCTCATTGCTCTATGCTTTATTTTAGCTGATGCTTACAAAATCTCTTAATTTGATGTCTTCATGTAATGTTGGGGATTAAATATTGAAAATTAAATTTAACTGGGCCTTCAACTCTGTTAATACACCATATGTAGTTCAAATTGAAAAGTGCTTAGAAATATCTCTGTGGTTGACTGAACTGCCATCCTCATCAAATTGATTTTCAAAGTTTAAAATTTCGCCACGTAATACTTCTGCAAGGTTATCAAAACAGAAATCTCTCAAAGTGCTCTTCTGAATAACCGGCAGAGAAAAGAGTGATAATTAAGTTTTTCAGCAGTACTAAGATAATAAATCTTTTACTGTTAGCAACACAGATGGATTTTAAGCTGCACTTTATTGAAGATGACAGCAAGAGTCATACTGTTGTGCGTGACTTTGAGTGAGAGAGAAAATGTGATGTGAACAATAGAGACATTTTAAAAGAAACACAAAAGCCCAGATAGAGCCCTCTTAAGCCTGGGATACACTGCACGTTTTTTGGCTGTCCCAAACGAAAGACTGCCATCATCATGAATCGCAGAATCATGGCGATTTCTGTGATCGTGGCTCTGGTCGTACATTGAGAGAGTCTTGCGACCAAAGATAGCCTATGATCACTTTCTGACAGTGTCAGAAATTCAGCATGGTCATTGCACAGTGTGTTTGATGCTACGACCTACGTCTACTGACCAGCCAATAAAAATGAAACATGAAATCAATGCGACATGGCGCTAAAACTTAAAATTGTTTTCCTCAAGCTCTTTTCCCTTCTTTTTTTTCTTTCAGCACACATAAAAACTACAGCTGCCAAAGTGTGATTCAACATGGTCTTGTTGTTGACCAATAGCACATGCATGCTGATGAAGTTTTATTCTTCTGTAGAAACTTGCATCGTGGCCTATGAGTCAATAAGTGTCATCATCATACAGTCTACATGCATGTCGTACCCAAGTTTAATAGATCCATGTGTGATAAAGTAATGATCTTATAGGATTGCTAAAATTATGCAGTGTATCCCAGGCTTTAGAATTGTCTTCAATTGTCTTGTTAATTTAAATGGAAAGAAATATGAAATTTAAAAGGAGCACCTTCAATCTAATAAAAGGCAAATAACAACATCATCATTGGTGTACGGGACACCCCAACAAAGGCACAGATTTCTATATCACTGAACAACATATGAAAGAGTAGTAAACATTTTAACTGCAATTCTTTGTTTCATAAATATTGTCAGTTATTAAAAACAGTATGCAATTGATTGGTTCCAACTGGCTCAAATAATTTTGTCTTATTGGCAGAGATGTTTATTACAGCGACACAATGTCAATGTCAGTTTTGGGCCACCCAAAAGTCAGTTAGCTGGATATCTAAACTGTTTGATCAACTGTCCTGTCATATGAGAGCACAGATGGTCTATTAGTTCATATAAATGAATAGTGGCAGTGATTAAACTCTTGCCAACCTGTTGGTCCAGTGAGTCTGTGATGGCCCCTCTTTCCCAGATGTTTGCAGATTACTGGCATTTCCAGGTGGGTTGGAGGAGCCAGATGATCCCTGGGAGGGTGAGTAGTCTGAATAAGTGGCAGATGATCCACTGTTGTTCAAACAATGCATTTTGTCTGGCTCAGACTCATCGGTGGACTCTTAAAAAAAAGATAAAGTAGGTAGAAAGGTTTGCAAGGTAAAATAGTTTATATATGCATGGGCAACAACTCTATTTTTGTCTGGAATAAACCCCAATTATTGTGCTTCTCACAACAACTATTATTCCACAGTGTTCCCCAGTGCAATTACACAATACATCGTTATACCAGAACATCATTCTCAGAAGGATTTTAACTTTATTAATAAACATCAAAAGAGAATGAAAGGATTTCTTGAAAAATGGAAGCAACGTAAGATAAAACTGAGTTATGATATTTTGGTCAAAGAATGAATTGTCCACAATAAGATCAATAACATGCATTTGGAAAATAGATTTTCATTTTGATGCCAACATTAAAGGTTTAGTTCACACAAAAATGAAAATTATGTCATTCATTACTCACCCTCATGTCGTTCTACACCCTTAAGTCCTTTGTTCATCTTCGGATTACAAATTAAGATATTTTTGATGAAATCAGATGGCTCAGTGAGGCTTCTATTGCCTGCAATGTCACTGAACCTCTCAAGATCCAGAAATGTACTGAAGACATATTTAAAACTGTTCATGTGACTACAGTGGTTCAACCTTAATATTATAAAGCGATGTGAATACGTTTTGTGCGCCAAAAAATAATGACTTTTCAACAATATCTAGTGACGGCCGATTTCAAAACACTGCATCATAAAGCTTTACGAATCTTTTGTTTCGAATCAGTGACTTAGAATCAGTCGAAACAAAAGATTCGTAAAGCTTCAAAGCAGTGTTTTGAAATCGCCCATCACTAATATTGTCAATTTATAATATTAAGGTTGAATCACTGTAGTCACATGAACTGTTTTAAATATGTCTTTAGTAGCTTTCTGGATCTTGAGAGGTTCAGTGACATTGCTGGCAATAGAGGCCTCACTGAGCCATCGGATTTCATCAAAAATATCTTAATTTGTGTCCTGAAGATGAACAAAGGTCTTACGGGTGTAGAACGACATGAGGGTGAGTAATAAATGACATTATTTTTTGGTGAACTAACCCTTTAACTTCTACAGGCTTTTTCGTCTCGCTAACCTTTTTTTTCCTTGCCCAGTAACACAACCTTTGGTTTGTACATAGGTGGCTCTACCAAAGTTGGCCTCATGTCAGAAATTCGGATATCATTGGGGGAACCTCCCATTGAATCCTGGAAACACAAGTGTCAAATTCGCAGTGAATTAAACACTAGACAAAAGAAATGAATAACAGGCACAAGGGGAGTGGGGTGAGGTTTTCCTGCAATCAAATTACAATCTATCATTTAAATAGCAAAATCAAGCAACACAAATTGTTTATACTAAAACATACTAGGATATATTTGTAATTCAATTTAAGATCACAGTGTCAATAAATATAAATCAAAATAAATTTATTTTCAAACATATCAAATTATATTGAAAAAGGTTGCTATATTAACTGCAGACATTTTGGCTGTATAAAAATCTGTTTGCCTAATTGCATATTACATAAAACTCTATCAGGCAGGACCTGGTTTTAGAAAAACTAAGCCGTTAAAACACACAAGATAGAATTACGTTAAGAGATTCCAGTTTAAAAATGTTACAAAAGGATCAGAAAGCTAAAACGTGAAATACATGAATGTAGCTAGTATTTACTGAAGGTTCCCTAAAGCTTTTACAGTATGAGTAATGAGTCATTCATTAGAATATGCTAAAACAGTTCCCTTATTATATTACAGTGACAGCTTCATGCTTATAAAACACAAACAGTGTCCCCAAATGACCTCGAAGTTAAACAAAACTGAAGCTGAGAACTATATCAGAAGTAACAGAGTGTGATCTCACACCTCAACATCAAGTTGAGATTCATCATTAGTAATATGTAGACTGTTAGGATTCACAGGCCTTGTCCTGGCTTGTCTGGTCAAATCCCCCAGGAGCAAATCAGTTGCTTCCAGGTCTCTCACAGCTGTCTCACACTCACACCTCTCAGACCTGACTGTTCATCAGCAGGCTGGCTCACACAACCGGCAGCAGAGCAAGAGGGAAGTCACATATCAGAACATTCTCTCAGAACAACGTCTCTGTGTTATTTCCTTATTCCTTTAAAGCCAACTCTCCCCTTCTCTGCCTTCATATTTTCTATTTTGTCTTTTTTCTTCTCTGGCACAAAGGGTCAAAAGAAACGTGACTGTGTAAATTGATGTGGCAGGCTAATGCTTTCTTATTTATATTAAATGAACTGGGAACAAAATTCAGCATGGGGGCCATTTGATGCATGTTGCGCAGTGTTCGAATTATACCAAAGATTCCAGGGAGGCCCGATATTTGGAATAAAAGACCTCTTATACACTACCATTCAAAAGTTTGTGTTCAGTTTTTTTTTTTTTTTTTTTTTAAATGTATACTTTTATTCAGCAAGGATACATTAAATTGATCAAAAGTGACAGTAAAAGGCATTTAGAATATTACAAAATATTTCTATTTCAAACAAATGCTGCAAATGCTGTTTTGAACTTTGTATTGATCAAAGAATCCTGAAGAAAAGGTATCAGTTTTTACAAAAATATTAAGCAGCACAACTGTTTTCAGCATTGATAATAATAAGAAATGTTTCTTGACCACCAAATCAGCATATTAGAATGATTTCTGAAGGATCATGTGACACTGAAGACTGAATGGTGCTGAATGGTGCTTTTCCATCACAGGAATAAATTACATTTTAATATATTCACATAAAAAAAAATGTATTTTTTTCTGTATTTTTGAATAAACAAATGCAGCCTTAGAGAGAAGAAGAAACTTCTTTAAAGGTGCCATAGAAGGTCTTTTTAAAAGATGTAATATAAGTCTAAGGTGTCCCCTGAATGTGTCTGTGAAGTTTCAGCTCAAAATACCCCCTAGATTTTTTTTTATTAATTTTTTTAACTTCCTATTTTGGGGCATCATTAAATATGAGACGATTTAGGCTGCAGCCACTTTAAATGCTCACGCTCCCCTCCCACGGAGCTCGCGCTTGCCTTAACCAGTGCATAAACAAAGTTCACACAGCTAATATAACCCTCAAAATGGATCTTTACAAAGTGTTCATCATGCAACATGTCTAATCGCGTAAGTATGGTATTTATTTGGATTTTTACATTTGATTCTGAATGAGTTTGAGGCTATGCTCCGTGGCTAACGGGCTAACATTACACACTGTTGGAGAGATTTATAAAGAATGAAGTTGTGTTTATGAATTATACAGACTGCAAGTGTTTAAAAAATGAAAATAACGACAGTCTTGTCTCCGTGAATACAGTAAGAAACGATGGTAACTTTAACCACATTTAACAGTACATTAGCAACATGCTAACGAAACATTTAGAAAGACAATTTACAAATAGCACTAAAAATATCATGATATCATGGATCATGTCAGTTATTATCGCTCCATCTGCCATTTTTCACTGTTGTCGTTGCTTGCTTACCTAGTCTGATGATTCAGCTGTGCACATCCAGACGTTAATACTGGCTGCCCTTGTGTAATGCCTCGATCATGGGCTGGCATATGCAAATATTGGGGGCGTACATATTAATGATCCCGACTGTGTTATGTTGAGATTTGCCTGTTCATCTGAGGTCTTTTAAACAAATGAGATTTATATAAGAAGGAGGAAACAATGGAGTTTGAGACTCACTGTATGTCATTTCCATGTACTGAACTCTTGTTATTTAACTATGCCAATATAAATTCAATTTTTAATTCTAGGGCACCTTTAAAAAACTTCCAAACTTTTAACAGGTACTGTATGTATTACTTTTATAATAGCTCTTATTTATTGTTTATTAAAAAGGTTTTTGGAATCATTAATTTGTATGTCATTAGAGAAATCAGTCTAAATTGGCAAATCTCCTCTCTAGCCCCCCCCCCTATAATTCAAACACTGACATTATGCAGGAAACTGATGGACTGGGAGTGACCGAATTTCACCTCTTGTTTTTTCCCCCTTCATTATAGGAAACAAACCCATGCATGTATTTAACAAATGTTTCACCCACAATGGGGGTGTCTGAGAAAATGAATTTAATTTGCTTTGAAGGCAGTTGAAATGAGCCACCCCATATGCTTAGCTGATTTTCTGCTGTCTGGTCTCTCAGCCACTTACTATGAGGCAGAAACAGGAAGAGGAAGTAACGGCCAGGCTCGTATTCTCTGGCTGTTGCGGCTTGGGAACGACGCGATGTAAAGAAATCTAAGCAAAACAAACATACATACATATATACAAACAAACAAACAAACAAAAATGGATTCTCATGGTCTAGAAAGAAAAGTATGTGTAAGAAACATGAGGTTTATGGCACTGGTACTCCCAAGGTCCCGATAACCCTGATAAAAATAATAATGTTTGTAGCTCCACAGTTTGGCCGGGGGGTCTTTGAGACCATGGGGGGAAGCAGTGTGAGGCCAAGCTGCGATGGACACAATACACCATGCACTTGTATGCTATTCTAAACAAAGAGCTACTGCAAGCATAGAAAAGCCTGGCATCAATGAATGGATTATGAATGTAGCTGTTTTTGAGATTTATTCTGGTTTACTCGAATCATCTTAACCATTCCTGAATTCAATTAATATTTTCATATAGGGACCTTTAATGGATCCTCTGAGTTTTCTTGACATTTCACTCTGACCTTTATTTCTGTTTACTAAAAGATTTTCTGCCGTACAACTGAGCAGTGCTACGGGATATAAAACTGAAGACTGAGCGAGAGTAAAAACATTGTAGGTCTAGATCTCTAGTAAATGATTGTAGGATATATTAAAAGTGAGTTACCAAAAAAAAATTAAGCATTCTACAAGGTGACTCTGACATTCATTACTAATTGCACCAGCTCTGCTCTAATATTCATAGGCAAAGTTAATGACTTCTTTGTTATCCTGTGTCCTAAACAACACTGCAGCTCTGGCGGTTGGAGAGGGGGGTTGCTGGCTGTGAGAGATGAAACATTTGCACTGATCTTTGTGTATTTTATCTCCGCAGGTTCGGCTAACCTTTAGCAAACACTCTCAGCACTACACAACACTTTCTATACATACAGTACAACCAAACTGACTCAGACACCAAGGATGCCAATACCAGGCTTTCAAAAACAAAGAAACTACTGCCTAAATTTCATTACACACTCTCGTCCTTCTCTTTTAAAATTATTGACTTTATAAATCCCTAATGTGTTTTGTAGTTACAATAATTAACCATTATAAAGGTTAAAGGGAGCGTAAAATAAGCTGCAACCCCGAGATATTACTGTGCGTAAATGTCTTAAGAGGATAAAGCTGAGGCTTTCAGCATTTAAAAGAGACTAAATTAAAAGAGAAAACTTGTCATACTTCCGAGCTCTCAGTCAGATCCTCTTTGTCTTTGCGTTTTGGGATGTCAATGGCTGAGTTGTGGATGACACCTTGATCAGACATTGGTGGTTTAGAAAAGTCTTTGACCTCTCGCTCCGTCACCTGTAAAGAACATACGCTAATCTAAAAGCGTCTCGTGATTCAATGACAAAATAAACAGTGACTGTGGATATTCAAGCAATAAGTCACATTTTTCATTTTACCAGGGGTAATCACTGTAACATATTGCCTTTGATTGTGTTTATAAAACTGCAGCAACATCAATATAATAAAATAAACTAATGTTCAATAAATAGTGTGTGTGTATATATAATATATATATTAGGGCTGTCAACATTAACACGTTAACGCATGCGATTAATTCAAAATCCTTAAAGGATTAGTCCACTTTTAAATACACTTTTCCTGATAAATTTACTCACCCCCGTGTCATCCAAGATGTTCATGTCTTTCTTTCGTCAGTCGAAAAGAAATGAAGGTTTTTGAGGAAAACATTCCAGGATTATTCTCCTTACAGTGGATTTCAATGGCTACCAACAGGTTGAAGGTCAAAATTACAGTTTCAGTGCAGCTTCAAGGGCTTTAAACGATACCAGATGAGAAATAAGGGTCTTATCTAGCGAATCGATCGATCATTTTCGAAAAAAATACAACCGTTTATGCTTTATAAACAAAATATCGCCTTGAACGTACTTTCCGCTTCCGCATTCTTCATAACGCTTACGCTGAATGTCCTACGCTTTCCCTATTCAAGTTATTGAATAGCCATTGAAATCCACTGTAAGGAGAAAAATCCTGGAATGTTTTCCTCAAAAACCTTCATTTCTTTTCGACTGACGAAAGAAAGACATGAACATCTTGGATGACATGGGGGTGAGTAAATTTATCAGGAAAAGTGTATTTAAAAGTGGACTAATCCTTTAACGCGTTAAAATAATTTAACGCATATTTAACGCAAAAAATTACTGAAGCATGTGAAATTGCGTCACGTAGATAGATGATCTTGAAGTCCATGCTAATTATGAGATGGCAGAGAGATGGCAGAGAGAATTATTCATTCCAGTGTCTAAAACAGGAACTCTCTGTCATATTGTGTCATTGTATTTGAAGAGCGCGAGCCCTTCCGCATCGTGCTGTTCCTGTCTGAACGCCGAAACATCCCACCGCTGTATGGCCAGATGATATGAAAACTGTTTCTAGGCTGGATAAAGCAAATCAGCTTCTTGCTTTGAAAGTTTTGATGGATGAGGATTGCAATCAAAGTAAAGATGACTGTGGTGACGTACAGGAGTCGTACATTAAGCACGCGTGAGTCCGTTATGTTGATGCGCATGTATCAGCATGAAATCATGTTATGAGCGCTCTCAATGCACTGATCGCACATTGTATTTATGCACAGACACATTTCAGTACATTTACGTTGTTTTCACACACATTCAGGATAATGTTTGGATTTGTCCTGTGTATGTTGCTGTGTACTTGGTATATATGCAGGTCAAGGCGGTTGGTTTAGTTTTTTTTTTGGCATCTCCATGTGGTCCTGTTCAGTATCGCTACTTGACTTGTCTAAAATGCAAGCTTTTTGCTGTTGCACTGTGAATTCTGAAACATGTTTTTGCTGTGATTTTTTTATTTATGGGGGCTTTGGTGCACATAAATATATGAATTATATAAAAAATATTCATTTTTACAAATTTACCTTGAAAAAAGTTGAAAAATACATGTTTCAATCAAAATCACACTTCAATCTGATGGTTTACTTTGCTGGATATAGGCAATGATGGCAAAATGGACGTGTTAAACAAGATAAATGGTGTATGCTTAATTTCACGATAAGTGTGTGATTAATTGTGATTAATTGCAATTAAGGTGTGCGATTAATCGCAATTAAGGTGTGCGATTAATCACGATTTTTTTTTTAACAAAATAATCTATTGACAGCCCTAATATATAAATATCCTCTTTGGTTTTTTTGCAGGGTCTCTCAGGTGGTCCCTTGACCCTATTTTGAAATGTTCTGGTCTAACTATACAGTTACTTGGTGCATTAATATAGTAGTCACAGGTATTTGTTTATCAGCATTCCAATCAAAATTCAGAGTCTGATCTAGCCTTTTATCCCTAAAAAAAAAAAAAAAATGCTCTTTGTAGCCAAATTGCAGAGACATTGATGTATGAACCCAGGTACGCCACTGTGAAAAAAAGATAAAGAAGCATTACCTCCTTAGGAGCAATGGGCCACTTGGGCTCATACTTGTCTTGGCTGTGGAGCTCCATATTGGTCCCAGAAGAGCATTTTTCAGTGTTGAGGGGGTGAGTGGTTTTACCCACCAGGTTCTGCACTGACTTCACCATGTTCTTTAGGTCTTCTGGGTAAGGGGTGGGATAGCGCTTCAGATTAATCTCAACCTGCAGATAGAGAGAAGAGGATTCAGCCCATATGGCAGCGATGTGACCTTTTCTGATGCTTAAAGGTGGTTTTTCATTAATCACAGCTAACCAGATACAGCAGTCGTCCCAGTTACATCTGATATTAACATCTGTGATCAGATCACGTGAGATGGATGTTAATGCCAGGTTTAAACGGGGCCAAAGAGGCTGGCTATTTCACATTTTAAATTCCTAAGGGGACCTTCACTTTTCCTGAGTTGTCCTCTTCTTCCTTCTTGTCCTCAAACTCAAATGCCACAGTCATCCTCTGCTGTCTCTGCTCCTCCCAGAGAGTGGGATTAAAGCTGTCACTGTCAGACTGGTAATCTGCAGCATGGAAAACACACATCCATCCAAAAAATTTAATCCGGTATAATATAAAGAAGAAAAGAGAAACGGCTGATTTACTATATTCTTACCCTCATCATGCCGGGGCTGCTGAGGAAACATGTAGTTGGTAAGGACTCTCTGTTTGGTCTCAGGGTGAGCCTCTGTTTGAAGGGGGATAAGGGCCTTGGACTGAATAACAAAGAGAACTGTTGTAAACAAATACAACTGTCAAATGAAATTTATTAAATGGTAGTATGTATTATGACCACTTTTAAAGGATTAGTCCACTTTTAAATACACTTTTCCTGATAAATTTACTCACCCCCATGTCATCCAAGATGTTCATGTCTTTCTTTCGTCACTTGAAAAGAAATTAAGGTTTTTGAGGAAAACATTCCAGGATTTTTCTCCTTACAGTGGATTTCAATGGCTACCAACAGATTGAAGGTCAAAATTACAGTTTCAGTGCAGCTTCCAGGGCTTTAAACGATACCAGATGAGTAATAAGGGTCTTATCTAGCGAATCGATCGGTCATTTTCGAAAAAAATACAACCGTTTATGCTTTATAAACAAAATATCGAATTGAACGTACTTTCCGCTTCCACATTCTTCATAACGCTTACGCTGAATGTTCTACGCCTTCCCTATTCTACTTGCGGAACGAACGCGGCGCCAGTTTCGTTTTTTTCCGTAACTTGAATAGGGAAGGCGTAGGACATTCAGCGTAAGCGTTATGAAGAATGCGGAAGCGGAAAGTACGTTCAAGGCAATATTTTGTCATTACTCATCTGGTATCGTTTAAAGCCCTTGAAGCTGCACTGAAACTGTAATTTTGACCTTCAATCTGTTGGTAGCCATTGAAATCCACTGTAAGGAGAAAAATCCTGGAATGTTTTCCTCAAAAACCTTCATTTCTTTTCGACTGACGAAAGAAAGACATGAACATCTTGGATGACATGGGGGTGAGTACAGTGGCCCCCTTAAAATATTTGGATACATAAATGTATGAACGTCATTGAATTACTTTATAAAAATAAAACAAAGTGGCAATTAGTTCAAAGTAATAGTAAAAAAAAAAAAGAACACTCTAAAAAACTGTAAAAAAAGAAACAAATTTACTCCGTAAAAAAACTTTTTCCATTGAAACAGTAATATACTGTAAAAACAATGCATTCTGGGTAATTTTATTTGTCGTTTTCGAGAAAGTAACCTAAAGCTGCATCCGAAATCGAATACTTCTCTACTATATGTGACCCTGGACCACAAAACCAGTCATAAGTTGCAGGGGTATATTTGTAGCAATAGCCAAAAATACATTGTATGGGTCAAAATTATTTATGCCAAAAATAATAAGGATATTAAATAAAGATCATGTTCCATAAATATATCAAAAATGTATTTTTGTGAGTGGATATGCATTGATAAGGACTTCATTTGGACAACTTTAAAGGTGATTTTCTCAATATTTTGATTTTTTTGCACCCCCAGATTCCAGATTTTCGATTGCCAAATATTGTCCTATCCTACCATACATCAATGGAAAGCTTATTTATTCAGTATTCATGTATAAATCTCAATTTCAAAAAATTGACCCTTATGACTGGTTTTGTGGTCCATGGTCACATATAGTATGTGAAAAACAGTTTAGCAGAAGAGTAGTATGCCCGAATTCAAAATCAGTAAGCGAAAAGTCCCTGGATGACCTACTACTCCCAGCGAGATTCTGAAGTGCGCATTCGATGGACACTTTACTATCCCATGAGGCCACAAGAGAGGATTTATGAATGGAGGTGAAGCGACATAACTGACACTGGTAGGTCACATAATAATGACAACATGGCGGATGTAGTATGTCCGGATTACAATCCATTCATACTATATAGAACAAACTTTTTTAACGGTCGCAAAGTAAGTTATAATTCAAATGTAGTACCTACTCAGACAGTGTACAATTTCAGACACACCTCTATAGGCTACTTTCTCGAAAATGACAAATATTACTCAGAATGCATTGTTTTATGGTATATTACTGTTTCAATGGAAAACTGTATTTTACTGTGTAAATTTTTTAGAGTCAATTCTGAGGGGGAAATAGTTTCATGTTTTGTTATATAATGCAATGATATTCAAACATCAAGTTTTATATGTGACCAAACACTAATTGGGGACCAACTGTATTACATCGTTTGTAAAATATGGTTAAAAGTGGTCCAAATACTGTATAGACTTTGTACACAATTTAAAAAAAAAGTCCAAATAACAACCTGATTGTCAGATAACCAGAGTGCAGCAAGATCTTTCAATTTAGTGAACGTGAAGGGAAGATTCTTTAACCTAAAACAGAACATAAAGAATTAGTTCATGAGACTTTAAAAAGGTAAAACATGGATGTCAAAAGCCAAATGAGACGGTTGGGGAGTTATTTGGTGTAGTTAAAACGTTATGAAGACCTGTGGTGATTCTGTCCATTTAAGGGGCCCATTAACTCAGGTACTCTAATGGCTATGCCGTGTTTAGTCTTGGTTAAGTTTAATTACTCTGCTTCCAGGTATTCGCAGTCAGAGCAACTAAACTGTCCGCACAGCTCATAAAGAGCTTTTTTTAATTGGCCTGTGGGAAGGCCAGGCACTTTTCAGATGTCATGCCCCATTACTGTGCCATTCTGGAAAATAATAAACACCATCTTCACTGCTTTACATAAACCGATCAGGACTATTCATCAAACCTATAAGAGGTTTGAAGTACTTTCTATGCTTCTAGCAGATTTTCATGCGTCTCATCTTTTATGTATTAAACAGTGTTGAAGATCATGTGTTGGTGTGATACATGTGTGCACAGAGTATAAAATGAAAAGGAAAACAACTACAGGAACATCAGGTGTTACCTATTGTCACTTAGATTGAGAACACGTAGCTTTGTCATCTGTCCAATTTCATCAGGCAGAAACTCCAGTTTATTGGAGCGCAAGGACATGACCGTGACATTCTTGCAGTTTCCAATCTGCAGCACAGGACAGGATATGATAGCTCTGGTAAGGTGCAATTTTGTCAGCTTTTTTTGTTGGATATCAGCATTCTCTCTTTCTCTCAGGTAAAATGACTCTTGTAAACTGTCAATACAGCGAGTGAGGTAAGTGAAGGTCAGCAGGGCATTACCCAAGCATTTGGTTTTACAGATTTTCGCTGTGCTGGATCTCAAAATGTATGTGTACAGAAGGCTAAAAATGCATATCCTATTTAAAGATTGTATCATTTTTAAATGTGTTATATTTAGTTTGATTTGTCTATATCCTTAATATTGCTTTGTGTGTTGTGTGTTCACATTAAACATTATTTCTCTTCAAATACACTACCGTTCAAAGGTTTGAGGTCAGTAAGATTTGTTTTAAAGAAAGAAAGAATCTTAAAAAAAAAAGATGTATCATGATTTACACAAAAATATTAAGCAGCACAACTTTTTTCATCACTGATAAATATTTTCTGAGCAGCAAATCAGAATATTAGAATGAGTTCTGGAGGATCATGTGACACTGAAGTCTGAAGTAATGGATGCTGATAATTCATTCCAAATTGGAATTTAAAATATATTTAAATAAAGATTTATTTTAAATTGTAATAAAGATAAATGATAAAAACAAATGATGAGCACTGTAAGAGACTTGTTTCAAAAACATTAAAAATCATTTTCTTCATTTTCTTCATATATAATCTATATGACCCCAAAGTTCTAAAAGGTGAGCTTAAAATTTGCCTTGTTTGTGAATAATTTCAGAACCCTGTTCAGAATCCAAAATGGTCTGGATTTAACTGGTTTTAGCTGAGCAGTGTTTATCTGGCTAAGATACTATTTAATACATGCTTGAACATTTGACAGTTTTAATAGTTTTGAACTGGTTATTTAAACTGGCAACCATCTTAACAAATTTAGCTGGTCTACAGTAGGATGTATTTTCAGCACAAAGCTAGAAGATATATAGAGAATGTATCTTTGATTTCCCTTATTAATTCTGTAGAAAAAGCAGGACACTAATACTACTCACCTCCCTGGGCAGCTCAGCCAAGAAGTTCTCATCGGCCGCAAATGTCCGAAGACTGTGCAGGTAGCCAATGGTGGGAGGCAGGGATTCCAGTTCATTACAGCTACAGTCAAACTCCTCTAAAAGTGATAAACTGGCAGATGTAAGAGAAAGCAGGTGAGGAGTGTGCAGTTATGCAAGGTAGATGAATGCCTATTGAAAGCCTATTGAAAACACTTCATGAGATGATAAGATTAATGTATGCATCATGTGATGCCTTTTTAAAGTCCATCAGATAAAGACATAATTAAAGTGCATAAAGATAAAGACATAATTGCCTCAACTGTAAAAGATAACTATTCTGTGAGTTTAGATTGAGTAACAGGTTAGGTGTTTTAACCAAAGTCTTAATAAAGGAAGAGTTCACCTTTTTTTTTTTTTTTTTTTTGCTCACCCTTGTGTTGTTCCAAACCCATTTGATTTTCATTTTGTAGAACACTCTTTTTTGAAGAACATTCTCATATAATGAAAGTGAATGACAATACAGATTGTCAATCTCCAAAAATGACAACAAACGAATCATAAAAGTAGTCCATAACAATTTGTGTACTATTTTCCAAGTGTTCTAAAGCCATATAAAAGCCTTGTGTGAGAAACAGACCTAAAATGTTTATTTATAGAAAATCCTATATAGCACAATCAACGTCAAGGTAATTAATAAATATACAGTATTTTCACAAGTAATCATACACTGTACAAAAAAAAAATCCATAGAAAAATGGAAAACGTATTGGCATTTTTCTGCCAGGACATTACTTAGTACATTTACGGACATTTCTTTTAAAGGTGCCATCGAACATTTTTTTACAAGATGTAATATAAGTCTAAGGTGTCCCCTGAATGTGTCTGTGAAGTTGCAGCTCAAAATACCCAATAGTAATAATAATAATAATAATAATAATAATAATTTTTTTAACTGCCTATTTTGAGGCATAATTAGAAATGCGCCGATTCAGGCTGCGGCCCCTTTAAATCGCGCGCTCTCCGCCCCCTCCCGAGCTCTCGACTCTATCACTGCATAAACAAAGTTTACACAGCTAATATAACCCTCAAAATGTATCTTTACAAAGTGTTCGTCATGCAGCATGTCTAATCGTGTGAGTACAGTGTTTATTTGGATGTTTACATTTGATTCTGAATGAGTTTGATAGTGCTCCGTGGCTAAAGCTAACATTACACACTGTTGGAGAGATTTATAAAGAATGAAGTTGTGTTTATGAATTATACAGACTGCAAGTGTTTAAAAATGAAAATAACGATGGCTCTTGTCTCCGTGAATACAGTAAGAAACGATGGTAACTTTAACCACATTTAACAGTACATTAGCAATATGCTAATGAAACATTTAGAAAGACAATTTACAAATATCACTAAAAATATCATGTTATTATGGATCATGTCAGTTATTATCGCTCCATCTGTCATTTTTCGCTGTTGTCCTTGCTTGCTTACCTAGTCTGATAATTCAGCTGTGCACAGATCCAGACGTTAATACTGGCTGCCCTTGTGTAATGCCTCGATCATGGGCTGGCATATGCAAATATTGGGGGTGTGCATATTAATGATCCCGACTGTTACGTAACAGTCGGTGTTATGTTGAGATTCGCCTGTTCTTCGGAGGTCTTTTAAACAAATGATATTTATATAAGAAGGAGGAAACAATGGAGTTTGAGACTCACTGTATGTCATTTCCATGTACTGAACTCTTGTTATTCAACTATGCCAAGGTAAATTCAATTTTTGATTCTAGGGCACCTTTAAACTCTAAAACGTGTAAATCAAATGTTTAAAAAGCATAATTCAGAATATAGGTAAAACACCTGTGAAAAATCCCTACATATTAACATTTCATATTGGGCCTTATTTTTTACAGACTTTTCTTAGAGTGTGTGGCTTCATAAGACTTGGAACATGCAGTACCGAGTGGTGCTATTTTGTCATTTTGGAGCTTGGCATGCTCAGTTCCCATTCATTTTCATTGGAAAATAGTGGCATGTACATGGAGGAATAGAAAGCCAGAAAGGTTTGGAAGAAAATGAAGGTGAGCAAATGGTGACAGGTAAACTATTCCTTTAATTTCCAATTTACATTTAAACATCCCATTAAAATGTTTACAATGCGCATACAAAGAATCCAAGCCTGAGTACATTCAATACAAGTAGTATGAGTGTCTAGGGCTCATATCTTTTTAAGACAAGGAATAAATGAGTTTTGTTAATGGAAAATGAGAATTATGAGTTATGTGGAACCACTGTCTCCACGTAACAAAGATATGATTAACAGAAGACATGTTCAAGGGATTAATGATGATTTTACTAAATATACTACACTGCAATGCAGTTCTGGTGGTTTTACAAAACACTCTTATCCTATGAAATACTGGGCTCTTAAAACAAACCTTATGTTAGTTTATAGCATTTACAAGGGTCTGGTATATGCCACAGTGTTTATTGAGTCAAACAAGTTTCAGTACTTTTAGTAATGAATGCATTTGGACCTCACATTAGTCATTTAAAACAATTTTGCCTTGCTTTTTTTTTTTGTTACGTTTCCCCTTTATGCCATATTTTAATTTAATGAATTTGAAAGAGGTCAATGTATATTTGTTAAGCTAAGTAAGGTCATTAGTACAACATTTGTACTAGCAGACCGGTCCAGCTGGCCTTCCATATGTAGGGCTTTCATTGTGTCTCTTTAAGCAAGATATGGATGCAAAGGTATGCCCTTGCCTAAATAAACATGCTGTGGCAGACGTGTGGGGAATACAAACACTCGCTGGTCTACTTACCCGGTTTTGCCACGTGCACTGAGGTGCCCATTTAAGATGCATGTTTGATTAACACAACACACAGAACCGAGCAATGACAAACCAAGAAGAGAGATGCATGGAGTATAGTATCACAGGAATGAGGTAGTGGTGACAGCTATGATAAATGAAAAAGGCAGTCTGCAGAAAATATGACCTCTCAATTAACAGATGCTGTGAAATATGGTGTATACACCTCGTCCCTGAATTTCCCATTTGATTTTGCATTAAATATTCAAAGTCAAACTTATGAAACGGGTTTGATAAGGTCATTTGTGAAATTAATTTCTGGAAGATTTTAAACATTGTAGTAGACCAATATAAGGTAATATTTTTCAGTGTTAATTGCATCGTGCCAGCTCAAATGAATTTAAACATCTAAATATACAGTATGCTGCGATATAATTATTCAGAAAGATTACAGGGTTGACAGTTTTACAAGGTACTGCTTTAAAAAAAAATCTATGCTGATACTTCTAATTATATCCACTTGCAATGATCAGTTGTTTAGAAAAAAGATATCACTATAATAAAACGTTAAAAAAAATTGGCATCAGCTATTCATTATTAAAATCAATTTTTACATGTCAACATTACTATTCAAAAGTTTTGGGCTCAGTAAAAAAACTTGTTTATATGTTTTTGAAAGTCTCTTATCCTCACCAAGGCTGCATTTATTTACAAAAATACTGTAAAACATTGAAATGTTACAGTTTATAATAAAGATATTTTCTGTCTTTACTGTCATTTTGATCATTTTAATGCGTCCTTGTTGAATAGAGTACCTCAGGGATGACGCATTTTGTAGGCAAAATTCGGAAGCGAGTTAGCATTTTAGGACTTCCGGTTCCAACGCCGTCAAGTCTATGGGTTTTTGCTAAATCGCCTGAAATAAGGTCTGTGGTAAACAAAGCCTCTAAATACTTTCACGTTTTGATCTATGACATAAAACACACCAGTTATAACCCACTTGTGATTTTTTAAACTTTGACTGTGTCTTAAAATCGGCGGTTGCTAACAAATTGCTAAAAGGGACTACTTCCTTTGGCGGGGACTTTAGACGTCATCATTAAAAACGGGACATTTGGACAGCATTTCTCATGAAAAAGTGGATAAGTATTAATACACAGCGCAGATCATAATCAGCGAGCATGTTTTTAAATAACGTAGTTTTTTAAATACAGTTTGAGGAAGCTTGGTGGTGACGACGTTGATCTGCGACATGGTGTGCTGTAGTCCGTTTATAGCCTACTGTTAGCCTTTTATATCTGACCACTTTATTTAGGCTTCAAAATCTATAAATGTTGTGTTAACTTGTAAACATTATCTTGATAGACAAAACGTGTAAGTGTCATAACCCTTTGTTAAACACAGAGCTTATTTTCTGCGATTTTCCAAAAGTCTATGGGAAAAATGCATAGGCTTTCAACCGAGGGAACCCGTGCGCCGCTAACTTCCGGGTTGGCCTACAAAAACGCGTCATCCCTGGGGCACTCTATAAAAGTATTATTTCTTGAAAAAATAAATCTTACTTTCGCCAAACCTTTGAACAGTAGCGTATGAAAGACACAAATGACACTCATTTTGTAGAATGACCAAAACAATAGATCAAACTATTTATTTACAAGTTATTCGATTTTAGATAAACAATATATTGATTCTAAGGAGGTTTTGTTTAGGGTTTTAAATGAATTGTACATTTTAATCCCAAAATCTAATATTGTTTTTCCAATCAGGACTCTACACACAATTTCCCTCAAATATAGGTAATAAAGACAGAAAAGTACTGTTTGAGCTGAGAGTCACACTGAAGTTGACAGTCAGCATTTTCTCATGCTGGGGTGAGAAAAACTGCCAGAATGACAGCAGCAGAGCTGCAGAATTGTTAGATCATGCCCCAGATGGCAATTCACTGAGAAATCCAATACAGAGACTATAAGCTAGAGTTCAGTGTCACTGAATGTCATCATAAAAAGTTGTACTGTATATAAATAATTACAAAGTCTCGGGTCATTAAAGACCTGCATCATAGGTCTATTATATAGCTATAAACCACAACAAAAATTCTATACTTAAACATTAAAAAACGGCATCAGAGGAATGTTCAGGGATTACGATCTAAGACGTCTCAAAGGTATTTTCTGCCTTTGTCATTTTTCTTTTACACAGCTGGGTGAGTTGTAAGTGAGTTACTAACCTTCCAATAGTGTTAGGCAGTGAGGTGAGCTGGTTGTCATCAACTTTTAATGTTGTCAACTTTTTCAACTTTCCTGTAACATCATAAAGATACATCATACACACGTTATCTTATATTCTGAAACCTTAAAACCCCACATTTTTCAAAAAAGTGAGCAGTGGAACTTCACCTATTGAATCAGGTAACTGTTGCAGCATGTTGGAGGAAAGAAGTAGGTCCTCTAAGGACTCACAGCCAGAGATATCTGCATCTAGACTCTCAATCCTGTTCTTGGCCAAGTCTAGATATCGCAGCTGCCTCAGTTTCCCAACAGACTTCGGCAGACAGCAAGAGAGATAAATGAAAGAAATCATATATTATCCTTTATACATATATTATTGTCCAGTATCTATATTAAAATGTTATGTCGTCAACTTCCAATAGTTTCCACAAAGATTTTGTCATCATTTACAGGTACTCAAGTTCTTTTAATCATAATAATGGAATGTTAGAATGACAAGGAACTAATTATATAATGATAAAATGCTAATTTAGCCTTACTGATATAATATATGTATGAAATCTATAACAGTGTTGACAAGGTATACTCATATTTAGTATGCTACTCTGGAAAGCTATTCTGCTTTTGAAATTGCGAGTGGATGTATCCTGTGCTTACCCCTGGTATGGTTTGTAATGAATTGTTGTCCAGCCACAGCTCTTTTAAACTATGGATCTGCTCCAGCACTTCTGGCTGTAACATTAAAGAGGGTCATGATCAACAAAAGAACAATGTATACAGTTTTGCATCACAAATGAAAACCAATATATGAATGTTAATTAAATCGTTATGGTATACACTCTTAAGCTGCTTTTCCACCGTCGGACCTAACGGTTCTAAGAACCTTAAGGAATGGTTCCAGTTATATTTCTTCTTGAGCTTGGTTCAGCACAGCACAATTACAAACCATTCTGGGTCTGGATTTCTCAGCATGGTTGGCTAACAGTAGATGGCAGAATGTGTGTAGTTATGTCACCATTTAGGATTTGTCACTTGTCTCTTGCCTAGATGCCAGTTCCTCTGTAGCTGGCCAAGTGTGCTATTTGAGCAAAGTTAACGCAAGTTAATAATAAAGTTAAAATGAATATCTGATCATACTCCATAACATGGTCACTATTTACATCTCATTTCATCTGTTAACCAAAGCAATGACTGACACATTTGTATTGCATTTGAAAGAGCTCTGTTATTAAACCATTTATGTCAAAATGGTTCTACATAATTAGAAATGTCTTGCCTGATTGCAAAATGCTTTCACATTTAACAGGTTATTTACATTTTTCTAGTGATAAAGTATGTTTACAAGCTGCTCTATTAAAATAAAAAAATGAATCAAAAGAAAATGCATTAATTAAAAATAAATCCATAAAATAATCCCATGATGGAAACGCCAAAAGGTTATATATATATATATATATATATATATATATATATATATATATATATATATATATATATATATATATGAAATCTTAAGGTTCTAACCTTTTCTTCAAAGAAAGTAGCTTTTTTAAAACCTGTTTTTCCTGTCAAGGTGAGGAATCGTACAATACTTTCCTCGGCAAAGTGTATGTACATATTTATACATATGTGAAATAAACCCACAAACTGAAAGATTAAATGTATAGAGACAATTTGAATGATTCTGGGGCTAAAACATAGACAGAGAGACACTACGTGGTGATAAATGTATTTTAAATCCTCTGAGAACCTTGATTTGCTTTTCTACATCATCCAAGATATTCAAAAAGCAAAACTAAATCAAATATTATTGTAAAAAGGAAATACTGGAGCCTATTTTCATTTCTGAATATCACTTTAAAGTGGGTATTAGACATTAAATCAAACCACTTTACTGCACATCATTTGAATCATTCTAAGCACAAATATTATAAGGTAATGAAACCAATAACCAATTCTTATCAAATAAAAGCAAGATCTTGACAAATATCAACATTCCAGAAGCCTCAGAAACAAATGATTGTTTTAAATCGAGTTTCAAAAGACCCAAATCCTCTGTGTGCCGCAGACTCATCTAGTTCTTAATGGCTTCTCTCTGTTTTTCTCTCTCTTTGAGCCTCAGCATCTGTCCCTTCATGATCCCCTCAGCAAGGACTTCAATTAAGAAAATATCTGCAGCTCAGGGCACCACACCAACCAACATCTGCCAACATCACAGCAAGAGTTAGATATCCTGACAAATGCCTCATGCCATCAGTGCTTCATTCTCAACACCCATTGTTTGAGGACTGTGTGCTGTAAGAGAGAAATATTTCTCATGACACCAACAGAGCTATAATAAATGAAACTTATGATTGTTTTCAGGCTGTGCAACTGCTATGCCATGATTACCTGACATGATGCAATGCATCCAAAAATACTTGAGGAAACCACTGAGTAAAATTTCAGTGGAGGATTATTGCTTGTTAATGTGCTATTGTTTTTCTCATTAAAGATCTGGTACTTTCCATGAAAGAGTACAAAACAGGGCCTGAAACTCACTGAAATGAGATGCTTAACCTTAAAGGTGCCCTAGAACTTTTTTTAAAGATGTAATATAAGTCTAAGGTGTCCCCTGAATGTGTCTGTGAAGTTTCAGCTCAAAATACCCCATAGATTTTTTTTTTAATTATAAATGAGCCGATTCAGGGTGTGTGGCCCTTTAAATGCTGACGCTCCCCGCCCACAGAGCTTGCGCTTGCCTTAAACAACATAAAAAAAAGTTCAAACAGCTAATATAACCCTCAAAATGGATCTTTACAAAGTGTTCGTCATGCAGCATGTCTAATCGTGTAAGTACAGTGTTTATTTGGATGTTTACATTTGGTTATGAATGAGTTTGAGGCTGTGCTTTGTGGCTAACGGCTAATGCTACACTGTTGGAGAGATTTATAAAGAATGAAGTTGTGTTTATGCATTATACAGTCTGCAAGTGTTTAAAAATGAAAATGCGACGGCTCTTGTTTCCGTGAATACAGTAAGAAACGATGGTAACTTTAACCACATTTAACAGTACATTAGCAACATGCTAACGAAACATTTAGAAAGACAATTTACAAATATCACTAAAAATATCATGTAATCATGGATCATGTCAGTTATTATTGCTCCATCTGCCATTTTTCGCTATTGTCCTTGCTTGCTTACCTAGTCTGATGACTAGGTAATGCAGAGATCCAGACGTGTAATCCCTTTCATAATGTTGGGAACATGGGCTGGCATATGCAAATATTGGGGGCGTACACCCCGACTGTTACGTAACAGTCGGTGTTATGTTGAGATTCACCTGTTCTTCGGAGGTCTTTTAAACAAATGAGATTTATATAAGAAGGAGGAAACAATGGAGTTTGAGACTCACTGTATGTCATTTCCATGTACTGAAATCTTGTTATTTAACTATGCCAAGGTAAATTCAATTTTTGAATCTAGGGCACCTTTAAGATAATGTTGAACATCAATCAGAGAAGGTAAAATTAAATATTATATGAGCCGTTTAATATTCTGTTCATTTTATGAGGCTTGCAATTTTTGTAGCCCTGATATTAAAACTTATAATATGTCTGATATAATATAATATAATATAATATAATATAATTTGTGTGATTCTGTCATTTAACTAATAAAACATGGAATGAATGAATAAATGACAATACCTCTGAGGTGAGACAGACCAAAAATCACCATTATCACAGATGTTTAAGCTATTTTTTCAGGCTATGTTATTTTTAGGTTTGATAATAATTTACTTTTATAGTTTATAGTTATACAAGAAAACACAGGATTTGTTCCTCTAATGCCTTCAAAAAGCAATGGGACTCCATCATTCCATGAAGAGGTTTCACCAAAAGTGGTAGTTAGAAAAACAATACTACTATTAAAGGGGATGATATACCACTAATCAAGAGTGTGGCTCAAGAAAATAGGGAGCTGAGCACAAATTAAAAGAGCATTGATGGCGCTGCCAACAGGAAAGGTCAAAAGTTATTTGAAAAGTCATCCGGAACTGGGAAACAGAGATTGAAAGTCCAGACAGCAGAACCAGAAAGTGTTGATGGGTGTTCTCTTATTACTTGGGGGCTTTGAGCAGTAAAGTACGCTTACTGCAATGCCAAACCATCTGTTCCCTTTGGAAGCATTGATGCGCGCATGCATTTTTTCATCACTCAAGGACAAAGTGCCCTGGATATTCCAAATGTGTGCATGACACTGATACAAAGTTTAAAAGTAATTTCACAACTCTACAAACTCCACCTGTTTGGTAGAGGGAAGCTGGGCAAAAATAAAATGTATAGAAAAAAAATAACGTAGTTGTAAACTAGTTGTGTACTCAAAGTTGATACTGTTACACTTAAAGTATACATAAAAGTATACTTTTATACACTAAAAAGTGGGCCAATTTAGTCACAAGAAGTATTACAATAGTATACTTGCAAGTATACTACAAGTACAATTAGTTTATTTTCGATATCGAGGATTTATTGCTTAAAGGTCCCGTTTTTCGTGGTTTTTTGAAGCTTTGATTGTGTTTATAGTGTGCAATATAACACGTGTTCATGTTTCGCGTGTAAAAAAAACAGTATTTTTCACATAATTTATTTATCTGTATACCGCTGTTTCCACTGTCATAAAAACGGGCTGATGACCTCCTTGTTCTATGAAGTCCCTCCTTCAGAAATACGTAACGAGTTCTGATTGTGCCAGCGGTTCCTGTGTTGTGATTCGACAGCAGTTTAGCGCATCTTGCCCGGAAAGGTCACGCCTCTTACCATAACGTGAAGATGCACGCGCCCAGTGTTATTGTAAACATGTCTTTAATTTTACCCTATCAATTTGAGCCGGAATCAGACCCGGTGATTGGACTGCGGGATGAAAATAACAGCGTTTCGACGACATGGCGACAAACACACTCTACAAACGCAACTCTTGCGTATTCCTGTGGGCGGAGGTTAGTCAAAAAACTGTTTTAGTGACGTACTACAAGTAGAAGGATGTAGTCCAAACTGGCCGTTCGATGTAGGCGACTTCTGTTAAATAAAATATCTCGCTTGGCATTGAACTTTGAGCTTTAAAATTTTACAGATTTTATTTATACTCTAACAACAACATTACACACTAACTAAAGTTTAAAACATGGGATCACGAAGAACGGGACCTTTAAATTGTTTTTCCAGCCATTATTACAAATGTTTCCAAAATGGAAACCAACAGCTCCTAATCGAACAATCACCAAAGCAAAGTCATTATTGGAAGAAATCTGCTATTAAATGGCTAATTTGGAGTTCAACTGCCACAGTTCCTCGAGACACAGTAACTTGCCCGCTCACAGACCTGTTCATTGATTTATACTCAAATAAATTAATGCAAAACTGCCAGCATCAAGCACTGAAAGAAACCGCTATAGGCAGGTTGTGAGTGGGGCTACCTGGGATACGCAAGATAAATTCCTTGCCATTGTTTACTCTAGCTTGGGTGAGCCAATTAAATGCAGCTCAGTGGTGAACGTTCTGTCATGGCAAGCGCTGCGTGTTTGAACCAACTCATGAATAATGGATCAGCGCATGATGCAACCAACGCAGTGCAGCACCAGAGACAAGAAACTCTGGGAATGGAGGCAATAGCTTCCCCTACCCCCTCCTCTATTCCCGCTTAAGCCAAAATCCATGCTGGGTAAAGACTGAGTGAGGTAACAGCTGTCCCATTGATAAAAGTGTTCAATAGGAGAACATCTTTCTTACCAGTTCAGAGAATTCATTGCTTCCCAAGTCTAACCGCTCCAGTTGCGAAAGCCTATGAATTGACCTGCAACATGACAAGAAAAGAAATCAAATCAAATCTCACTTGACATATTGTTAAATGCACCTTTATGTTTAGGATTTAAAATACTAGTCCATCTAATAAAGACAATTCTGTAACAATTTACTCGAATGTTCGTAATGACATAGCCCACATTCAATATGCTGCTGCATGTGGGCAAACACCTCTTTCCCAGTTTGGAGAACATTACTTCATACAGTCTGGTTTGGAAGGAAGGATGGGCAGTATTATTGGTGGCAGATAAAAATAGTCTTGAACCAGGACATCTGAACAAGTCAGCAAGCATAAACCACCGTGTGCAATATGTGTCTCTCTCTAGAGGAGTCCAAAGGTCTTCCCCACTGTGACAAATGACATTGTAGACTCTGCTACACTGACTCTCTGTTACTAACTCATGTCACACATTACAAAGGGATGAACAAAATGGAAAAGAAGAATTTCTTTTCAGGGAAGATAAGAGAAGAGTTTTATATATTAACGTAATTATTTGAAATAGCATTAAACATCAATATTGCCTTATTTGCTCGGCTGTTATAGTAGGTGTAATGACAAAAGCTCCATCCAGCTCTTTACATTTTAAGGCAGTGTAAGTAAAGAAATTCAAATATAATTTATTCAAAATGATTTGTGGGGCTAAAATACTAGACAAGAGGTAAAGACTAAAAATAAAGCAAAAGTACACCCTTAAAACTATTTTTAAAAAACAGCCTCTTGATGAATCTAAATAAAACATTTTGATGAGCCACAGACCCAAGGTCCTACACCAAACAGTTTTCCTTTGCTTTTTAATGGCATGTATTTATTTACTGATCCCATGTTAGCAGGACCCAAAGAATTATTCATAAAAATAATTAAGTGACTTACTTTGGCATAGTTTTCAGGTGATTCTCACGAAGCTCCAGGATCCGTAATTTAGACAATCTGAAAAACAAGAAAAAATCTCCATCTCAAAGTTTTTTCTATAGCAAACACAGAGGGATGAATTTACTAAACAACAGTTCTTCCACTTCCACCAAAAATATATATTTACTAATCACTCACAATGCAGTTTAACCAGACACATTAAAGGATTAGTTCACTTTCAAATGAAAATTACCCCAAGCTTTACTGATCCTCAAGCCATCCTAGGTAAATATGAATTTCTTCTTTCTGATGAACACAATCTGAGATATATTAATAAATATCCTGATGCATCTGAGCTTTATAATGGCAGTGAACGATACCAATGAGTATGAAGCTGAAGAAAGTGCCTCCATCCACATCCATCCATCATAAACATACTACAGAGGGCTCAGAGGGGTTAATAAAGGCCTTTTGAAGTGAAGCGATGCAAGTGATGCATTTGCATCGCTTGACTCCAAATTAGCCATTATGATGGATGGATGTGGATGGAGGTACTTTCTTCAGCTTCATACTCCTTGGTCTCGCTCACTGCCATTATAAAGCTCAGTATATTTATTAATATATCAGGACATTTATTAATGCGTCAGGATATGTATTAATATATCTCAGATTGTGTTCATCATAAAGAAGAAAGTCATATACACCTAGGATGGTAAAGCTTGGGGTAATTTTCATTTGAAAGTGAACTAATTCTTTAATGTGCCCTTCTTGCTATAAAATTTTCAAACGCTCTAGCTCTATTCACCTGCCGCAATTTACATTCTATTACCACCTTCTAAAAGAGCATGAAAAGACGGATGAATCAAATGCTATAATAACAACAGACAGTCTGTGCAAATACACAGTGTTATCAGGGCAATTAATTCTTAGTGAATTCCTGCAGATTCTTTTATAAAAACTAAATGCAACAGCCCTTGACCAATGTAAGCTGCGATAATGAATCCCTCTTTCCCCAATGCAAGTGAAATAACCATTTATCATTAAACCCAATATGAGCTGCGAGAACCCATTTATTCATGAAAGCTTTAGGCAAATCACTGCCAGAATCAGCACCATGCTGCTCCTTGGATACAAAATAACATCTAAAAATAAAAACACTTCGATGGCAACTACAAGAATGCGACCAACTCAGACAGGTGTGTTAAAGAGCTGTTTCACAATTCCCAGCAGAGCAGGAACAGAGAGGCCCACGACGAAGCGCTTACCTCCCAAAATTGGCAGGCAGGTATTCAAGGAAGGCGTCATTTAAGAAGAGCTGTGTCAAGTTGAGGAGCTGGGTGAAGCCGTCTGGGAGCCTGCAGGAACAGAGAGGTGATCAGACCCTCTCAAAGGCCAGTGCCCTTAAGATTTGATAAGCGTTAAGTACTTCAGGAGCGGTGAGAGCCATCTGTAATCCCTCTACACTTCCCCTTCTACTGGCTCTGTTAGCATCCCAGTAAATGGAGTCACTTGAGGGCTGATTTAATCACAATATGAAGAAAAGGGCTCTCTGCAGCGACCATGCACTGGATCCTGAATGTTTGATCCTCTATCATAAACTTTTGAATCAAAGATTTTAAGCTCAGCTTCAGAATGAAGGCCAAATGAATAAATTGAGCTAAAAATAGAAATGCATGTCTAATCTCTCCTTGAGTGGACTTTGGTTCATTTTTAAGGCATGATGTCTACTACTATTAAAATAACTAGTTTTTACATATACTGTACATTCACTTAATACTTTAATCTTAAGGAAACCAGGAACACAATTAACTTCTTCCATTTGAGTGGGAAGAGAATAAATACAGCCAATCCATATACTGTAGGATAAAATAAACTAGATAGGAAATAGAGTTTGAAGGAAATGGCAAAAATAGTAGAAGAAATGCTTCAAATGACATGCTTCTTTTTATATTTATTATTCACAGTTTCAGTATTACCATCTCATATATGAGGGTCTACAATAGAATACTTGTATTTAAAAAAAATAAATAAATCACATCACAGTACCATTTAAATAAACTAGCAAAGGCAAATGAGATTAAAAAAAAAGGTGTCAAAATTTAACCAAAAATCTATCAACATAAAATCAAAATAAAAATGAACATGGATTTGTCAATAACCCATATGTACATAATACAATAATTATCAAACATTTAAAGGGTTAGTTCACCCGAAAATGAAATTTCTGTCATTAATTACTCACCCTCATGTCGTTCCACACTCTTGAGACTTTCGTTCATCTTTGGAGCGCAAATTAAGATATTTTTGATGAAATCCGAGAGGTATATGACTCGTCCATAGACAGCGATATAACCGCCACTTTCAAGGCCCAAAAAGGTACTAAAGACATCGTTAAAACCATTGACGTGACTGCAGTGGTTCAACCTTAATTTTGTGAAGCGACGAGAATACTTTTTGTGTGCAAAAACAAAACAAAAATAACGACTTTATTCAACAATATCTTCTCTTCTGTGTCATTCTCATACGTTGTTTACGTCCATCGCTTCCTGGTTCTACGTCAGAACTCCGACTCATTATTGGCTGGCTCTTGCGTCAGCATCACACGCATGCGTCAAGCTGCTCACATGTGCAGCTTTGGCCAATACCGAGCCAACATTCAGACGTTCAGAAGGGGTAAGAAGCTCAGAAGCTCAGCGTCGCGACATGTTTTAAAATTCGAACGCATTGTTTTCTATTGTTTTCTGGGCACCGCGGTCGGTGTGTGTACACTCATAGAAAACAATGCATTCGAATTTTAAAGACGTGGCGCGGCGCTGAGCTTCGCGTCCGGTGTGCGAGCCCCTTTAGAAGCCTTCACTGTGCTTACTGCGCAATTACATAAGGATAATGACAGGGAAGAGAAGAGATTGTTGAATAAAGTCATTATTTTAGTTTTGTTTTTGAACACAAAAAGTATTCTCGTCGCTTCATAAAATTAAGGTTGAACCACTGCAGTCACGTCGACGGTTTTAACGATGTCTTTAGTACCTTTCTGGATGTTGAAAGTGTTGATTATATTGCTGTCTATGACGAGTCATATACCTCTCTGATTTCATCAAAAATATCTTAATTTGTGTTTCGAAGATGAATAAAGGTCTCACGGGTGTGGAATGACATGAGGGTGAGTAATTAATGACAGAATGTTCATTTTTGGGTGAATTAACCCTTTAATTTCCCAGTCTTTATGATGTGAGCAGCTCTACTTACTTGGCTATAGGATTTACACTGGCCTCCACAACTGATAGACATTTACAGCATTTAATGTTGTCTGGAAACTCTTGAATACCTGAAATAAAGTCAGTTTTACTATGTTGATACATTTGTGTATAAAGGTACAATCATATACAATCATACCAATGTGAAAAACAAATGAATTAAATTATACATAGAATAAATTGAGTAAAGGATATACCATTTTTACTAATATCTAACTCCTTTAGATTCACAAGGCTGGCGATGGTGGTTGGCAGGCTGGAGAGGTCATTGTCAGGCATGCTCAACTTCTTGAGCGCTTGACAGTTGAAGAGTTGCTGAGAAAGACAGAGAAATAGAGAGACCTGGTTGAAGGTTGTGTTCATTTTTTGACGAAACTCTGAATATTACAGTATATGCAGAACCGTCATCAAGGCCTTGAGGGAAGCACTTCCTGTAATAATTTCATCACAGGCCCCATGAATCTAAACAATGGCCATGATTATGTCCTGTTGTTGTCTAGCTTGTTGGTTATGATATAAAAAAAATTGTATTTTCACACTACACTCCTCACTACCATCTCATTCAGTAATATTTGATTTATTTACTCTAATGTATCTTTAAAAGAAACATACTTTGACCAACAAAAAAGATCTTCTTTAAGGTTTTGTAGCTGTGTTCCTAGAGATAACTATAAAACCATTTAGAAATCAGCCAATATCAAAGTCATTCTTCATCCTTATGGTCTTCATTTGATATTTTCAATAACAAGTTCAAAAACATCACCCATTATTTATTATTTTTGTATCATTTTTGAAGTAATTGTGCTTATATACACTGCTCGGCCAAGTCGCTGTTTGGATTTTAATAGGCAAATACTTAAGAATCTATGAATAGATCATTATTACAGTGATTATTATGTTTCTAGCATGTTATATGTTTGGCAACAGTGCAGACTTGATGGAAATAACATCACAACATTTATTTCCATCGAGAGGTGCATCATTTTTTGGTCAAGATCTTGTATTGACAATGCAAGAGGTGAGCACTCTGTAAAGTCTGCTCCAGCACATCCCAAAGACTTTCAATGAAATTAAGGTCTGGACTCAGAGGTGCCACTTCATGTGTGAAAATGATTCTTCATGCTCTCTGAACCATACTTTCACAATTTTAACCCTGGTAAATCTTGACATTGTCATCCTGGAATATGGCCATGATGTGTCTTCCTACATGCTTGTTTAAGAAATGAAAAGCTACACACTCCATCTTTAAGAGTTAAAATCCTAACACTGACCTTTTTTTTTTTGCCAGGCAGTGTATTTTATCATAAAACTCAACCATATCAACTCTGTCACACAATCTGTCTTTTTTTATATATATATTTCTGAGCTGACAATCAGTTTAAAACCATCTTGTAGTCTCAATTCATTCATTCACTGAAGTGAGTACAAAAAAAAGTATTAGTTTCAACATTTCAACATTGCAGTAATAAGAAATGTTTCTTGAGCACCAAATCAGCATATTAGAATGATTTCTGAAGGATGCTGAAAACCTGACTATTCAAGATTAATAACTTAAGCATGAACAGTGTTAAACATGAAACACCGTGTTAACCCACACTGTAAAACCTGATAATTACAGTAACTCAAATCATATGAGGAAACCGATTGCCTTAAACCATTTCAGTTTTAAAACCAATAAGTATGAGTACTGTAAACTCAAATACATTAAGTTAAATTCACTTATATTTTAGTGTTGGTTTAGTCAATCATTAGAGTAAACTCAATTTAAAGATTTTAAGTTCTAACAAATCTAACTAAGTCTTAACAACTATATAGCTACTTAAATGGTTTAAGGAAACTGATTGCCTTAAATGGTTTAAGTTCATCAAACTCAAAGTAATAAAGTTACATAAAAATTAGCAAAAACTAACAATGATACAATGCAATGTTACAAAGCAGAACAGATTAAAGGTGCAATATGTAATATTTTTGCAGTAAAATATCCAAAAACCACTAGGCCAGTGCTATATATTTTGTTCACTTGAGTACTTACAATATCCCAAATGTTTCCAACTATTTGTAAATCGTGAGAAAATTGCAATTTTAACCAAGGCTCCGGGACGTCACCTGTCAATTGCGTCATACCCGCGTTAACCCTCGGACTGCCTCGGTTTCCGGTTTTATTTTGTAGAAACCATGGAAACACCAAAGACGCTTTAATATATTACACGTTATAATAGACAAGAGAACAACTGTTTTGATATATTTATAGACAGAAAACTAATTGTTGTTATATAGCTCGACACATTAAGTCTTATTGTTTAAATCTAATTTTCTTGATTTTTTGTGAGTACTATGCTTTACCATGCCTCAGAGAAAACACTGTTTTGTGAAGTAGCTAACATAGCATAATCAGATGCAGCTTTATTTTTAGTGACAGTAATACAGAATTTTCACCATCATACAATACATTTTAAAATGTAAGGCATGCTATTGATCAACACAAGCCATCCAGCATTTAATATGATATTCTAAACTCGATCTATCTTACTGCAGTGTGGCTCAAACAAGTGTCTCACAGCAACCGCCAAGCGAACGCGCAGAGTAATGTTATAACATCATTTTCAACACACTCAAATGTATCTAATATGATAAACAGAGCTGTGTTACCTCACACTCTTGAAAGGAAGAGTGGAAGTGGCGCCAGCGACTGTGGCATAATAAAAGTTCTGCTGCTCGTGAGGCGTGTGTTGCATAATCGCTCCAGCGGCCTCGTTCAGCTCCCACAACACTCGCTCCTGCTCTGCTTCATACTACAGTAACGTTAATAATCGCATCCATGAACATGATTTGTTCCCGAGTCCTATCTCTGTTCTTTTGCTCTGTCCGTTGAGATGTGAACCACATGTCCCAAGATTCCGCGCTCAAACTTAGCGTCAACAAGCTACGCCTTTGTTTTGAATAGGCTTCTAGCGACCTCTAGCGGACAAAATTATTACATACTGCACCTTTAAGAATGGCACTGAGTTTAAGTGTGAAAATACTTTCTTAAACATTTATCTAAGGAGTATATCAGAATAAATGCTATAGACAAACTAATCAATAATATTAATAAACTTCCATTCTGGAAAACTTTTGCTTTATAAGGAAACAATCACATCAATAATCACAATTTCATACACCACTTTGCTGTACTGCTGTACAAGATGTTGTTCAGGAGTTGATGTATCCACTGTTAGGCAGACATTACGGATGTTTAAGCTGACACTTGACAACTTACCTTAGGCAGCTCCTCAATCTGGTTGGCGTCAAGATAGAGCTCTTCTAGTGTGCGCTCGAAGCTGAAGATCTCCTTAGGGACCTGCTGCAGGCTACAGTGGGAATAATCCAGCACTGAGATGACCTCCTCTTCCCCCCGGAAGCATCGACAGGGCACCAGGCGGCCGATGATCTTCCTCTTAGTAGTCATCTCCAGACACTGCACTTTAGGAAGAGAAAGGAAAAGAACATGCTAGTTTATGACAGAAAAACACATACAAAAAAGGGATTCTTATAAATATATTGCTGATTCACTAAATCACACACACATTCACATAATACATTTCTACAATATTAAAGCTGGTATCGTTTAAATCCTAAGCGTTTTACAACAAATTGCAGAGTACCACTTTGTCCCTATAATTGGTACCAAAAGGAAATTGTCTGGAGCTTTGTGTTTTATTCAAGCTGAGGTTGAGATTTTTATTATCCTTGAAACTTACTATAGGCTATCATTATCTTCGCTTATTACACACCTCTCTGGAGTACTTGCTTCTCATTGGTAAAATGTGGCATTGATTAGTCAAATATTTTTCATCAAACTCAATGTAATAAAGTTACATAAGAATAAGCAAAAACTAACATTGGTTAACAGTGGATTGTGAAAATTTTTGTGTAACAGACCAGTGTTACTTTCATGTCTCTTGTATCACTCCATGGTCTCTCTCTTTTCAACGTATATATATATATATATATATATATATATATATATACATATATATATATATATATTCATCAAATAATCCTAGAAAAAAAATGTATCACACTTTCCACAAAAATATTAAGCAGCACAACTGGTTTTAACATTGATAATAATAGTAAATGTTTCTTGAGCATCAAATCAGCATATTAGAATGATTTCTGAAGGATCATGTGACACTGAAGACTGGAGTAATGATGCTGAAAATTCAACTTTGCCATCACAGGAATACATTCTAAAATATAATAATGTACAAAAAATACAAAAGTACAAAATAAAAAAGTTATTTTAAATTGTCAGACTTTTGAAGGGTATAGAGTACAACATAAAGGGGAAAATAAAGTATATCCAAAGAGTATTCAAAGTGAAGATATTTGTTCTTTCTGCCTGAGCAAAAATGTTTTACCACGAAGGTGTATAATTTGCTAATTTGAATAACTGGCTGGTACAAGCATTGCCCTTCATTATGCATGGACTTGCAAAATGTAAAGTAGTAATACACAAGCATATGTTTTCAGCAACATGATAAACTTTTCATTGCATTTATATTCATTATTCAAGTATGCAAAGAGTACAAACACTCGCTGGTCAGTCACACCAATATACACTTTGTGATGTTTAGATTCAAATTGTTAGTGTTCTGATTACAATTTAGGAATACTTTACCAGTGCACTATAATATTGACAATACAACCATATTTTAATATTTTTTTAAAAGTTGTTTAATGTCTTGTGAAGACATGAAAATCTGTTATTTATTTGAACATTCTCCTGTCTACAATTAGTTTCGATTTTTCATTAAGTGCATCTGAAGCACCTTCCTCTCATTATTGGGATTATTATTCCTCAGGAGGAAATGTTTGGCTGATTGCTACATTAGACAAATTAATTACAGTAATCATCCACTGTTTCATGTGTAAATTTTTGTGTAACAGACAAGTGTTACTTTCAAGTCTCTTGTATCACTCCATGGTCTCTCTCTTTTCAACGTAAGATGAAGCACCTCAAGTGGTAAAAATAGCCTCTGAGATTTTAATTTTTATTTTTTAAAGTGAGCGTAAACCTTTTGATACATTGTTAGAAAATCAGGAGTCTCCAGTTAAAGTGTGAAGAAAAAAACAGAAAAAAAAAATACAGCAGGGAACCAATAAGAGACACAAATAGCTGGATAATAAAGCACTTAAGGCCCCGGTATACTTCAAACGAAATCGAAGAAAGAACTGATGTGACGTCATTTCGAACAAAATCAGGCCAAAACGAAGTTCGTTTTGTGTTCTTTTTGGAAGTTCCAAACGGCTTGCCAAAGCGAACTTTCAGGAAAAGTTCGTTCCAGCACCAAAACACCTTCGTACTACCATTGGTCAGTGACGATAACGTAACAGGAGGTGTGCGCTGAGGCTCCGCCTTCACTCGCGTCGAGCGCGTCTCTGACTCATTTGATCTGTAGAGTTTGTTGAGGTAAGATCTCTGCGGGTGAAGACGTGAACAGACTAGATAGCTGCTTTATAGTACAAAATGAAGTTGTGCTTGTAAAAAATTAGGCACTAACACTGTTTTTCATGTTTGATACTGTAAAGCTGCTTGATTTTAAGCAATCCATTGAATAAAGTGCTATATGAAGACGTGAGGTGACTGGAGTGCTACTTTGCAGAGCTAGTGCTAACATTCCCATGCTGTTATGATCAGACGCTTTTCTTATGCTTTCTATACTAAATGCTTACTGTTTTCTCATTTTTGTTGTGTTTATTTTGTTACTGGTAAGAAAGTGCACGGCACATATTTACATATTCATCTAAACGTCGCTCTTAGCAGTGTGGGCGGCGTCAGATGTTCGTTTACAGTATATCGCTGGTCACGCATTTCGAACTTTGTTTTACTCCTAAACGAAGAATGAAAAAGACGTTCGTTTGAAGTATACTGGAGCCTTTAAAACAGACAAAAACATGTTAGCATTTATGCTGGTCCTTAGTTGATCATGAGCTGGTTTGAGCTGGTCCTGAGCTGGTTATAGCCTGAGCTAGAGCTAGTTGCTTAGGACCAGCTTAGAACCAGCAGTTGACCAGCTTAAACCAGTTCATGACCAGCTAAGGAGGACCAACTAAAGACCAGCTTAAACAAGCTCAAACCAGCTGCCATGCTTCACATACTGTATACCTAACCAGCATATGTTGTTTTTTTCAAAAGGCAGATTGATTTCTACATAATAATTTTTTTTCTAAGATAATCGACAAGTAAGCTAAAAATAATTTCAACTCAAATTAATATTTCATGTTCAGTTTTATTTATTATTTTGGCAATGTTAGTGTAAGAGGCAGGATAATCAACAGCCAAATGTGCTAAATCATAAGACACTTTTATCAGGGATTTTATATAAATGAATGGTCTTTTTATGCCTTTTTTCCTTTAATTTACAGCAAATAAACCTGCATTCCAATAAGCACAAACACCTCCATGTGCACCACAGCTCCAACATTTATGAAAGAATCTGCAGACCACAGCCACATATTTCTGAATTACCAATTTCTCACTATCATTCAGACTTCCATAACGACATTCAAAATCATACATTAACTGCAAAAAAAAAACAAAAAAAAAGTCTCATCGTGCCGGACAGGGTGCTGTAATTGCATGCGAAGCGGAGATGGTAGGCCTTACCACATCCCCTTAATTTGAACCTTGAGATGAGCATCATAAAGTGTCTGATAACATAATTTCTGCCCTTTAAGACAAAGACAATCTGACATAAAGACTCAATGCTGTACTTGAGAGGTGTTAGTGTGCAGTAACCTGTGTCATAAATCAAAGCAGTTTATCTGATTATGAAAGCTCATTTAATACCCATGAGAGAAACCCGTCTGGGAGCTAATCGCAAATATCAGTCAGCGAAAAAGGAAGCAGTATAACACAAAATTGCTTATATCAATCAACTGTGACGAGATATGTCTCTACTTCCTCTGTCCTGACGAGAAGCCAAAGAGAGAGAAGAGACACAGCGGGCATTATAATGTTCTTCAGGGATGGAAACGCGCTGCTAAAACAATGTTTAAGAGGGCATTAGGGAATAATGTCTGAAATGAAAGACAAGCTGCACTAATGCAGAGTGCTTTTGTCCCTTGCAAATGCAAATGTATCACTGATAATTAAAACATCCTCCACTCAACAAAGACAAGCAGCCGTTCAGGATGAACAACTACACAGAGGATTCTGGAGATTAAAATTTCAGGAAGAGTTAGTGTAAGAGAGTGGAAATTTTAGGCTGCTATTGCTTGAACACAGCAAATATTATCCTGCTGCTCAAAAAAAAAAAAAAAAAAAAAAAATGTAAAAAATGTAGACCTAAATTTAACATTTATGTATTTGAATTGCATATGTAATTTCCATCTATTTGGATTTACACAGTTTTCGCATTAAAAAAACCTAATAAACTTAATGTTATGGATATTTGTCAGACATACAGTACATAAATGAATGTCATACAGTCATGCATAAATGCAAAAGACAGAAAACAGGTATGATTTCTGTAATAGTACTAATAAACTCTATGTATATTAAATAGACAATAACCAGTTATATTTGTATCATGAATAAATCTAACTTGTTTTAATCTCATACATTGTAACTTATTAAATATTGCTTGTTCCACAGCTAACCATATTTTTTTCATACTTTTTAACTGAATCAAAAGTTAAAATAATATTTATTTGAGAATTCTAAGCAATTTGAACAACTGATTATTTAAAACATATTTTAAATAAAATCAAATAGATGCAAATATACTATACACTATGCCACAATAATGAACTATGTTTTTTTGTTTTTTTTGAGTACAGACATCTTACCTGTTTCATTTATGATTGACTGACAAATGTGCATCACATTATGGTTATTACTTCAGATTTTTTAAGGGTAGTACAATATATAGTATATAACTGAATTCAAAGCGTAGACATTTGTTCTTCCTGCCTGAGCAAAAATATTTTACCACAAAGATGTATAATTTACTAATTTGAATAATTGGCTGGTCCAAGCATGCCCCTTCACTGTGGATGGACTTGCAAAAATGTAAAATAGTAATGTAAATGGATGGATATTTTATATGCAGTTCAAATACAAATACATCTTAAATTCATTTTTTTACTCTATGAAGTTCCTCATATGGGAAATACAAATTTTCTTCTATATTATTGTGTGAATATGTCACTTCCTCTCACTGATGATGTCGTCTTGAGAGGTGTTGCATAGTAACTAAACCAATAGGCAAGAATGATGCAAGAAGAAGGAAGAGTTACAGGTCAGGTGATACTTTAAATGAATGAATCGGAAGAAAACCGACTAAGTGTCTGGAGGGGGCATAATTATTTCACAAGACCACTCCAAAAATATGCAATATCACTACAGGTCGCTGTATCTGCCTTATCTGGTCACCTTACAAGCTTAAGATCTAATATCCTTCCATCTGAATGACCGCCACATGCTGAGAACTGTCAGCCACCATGTGAAAGGAAAAACAACGTTTCCTTGGGGATTGTGAGATAACAAAACAATGGCTCGAGATAACAGACTTTCTTTCAGGAGATGTGCTTGGAGAGAGAGATGATCGGTTCTGATAAGATAAAGTCATGTTCACCCACAAGAAAATAAAAACGTCTCAGATAATACAGCTGATTTTTCTGATTCACTTATATGTGAACCCTAGTCATTTGCACAGCTCCTATGGGTCCTTCAGTGTCCTCTTATTGGATCCTGAGAAAAGATAATGCCAAGGTGCCACTACAGTCATCACTGCAGCTGAATGAAAATGAGTTTACGTAACAAAAGCCTGAATTGAACTGGAAACTAAATTTTCATTATATAATACACTCAAAACATGCATATTAATGGTCAATTTCTGTGCATGAGACATTGTGAAGGGCAAAGTATGCATGACATGCTACAAAGAACAAAAAACGACAACAATACACCACTGTTCAAAAGATTTTGTTTGGGGTCACTACGATATTTTGAAAGAAATTAATACTTTTATTCAGCAAGGATGCATTAAATTGATCAAAAGTAACAGTAAAGGCATTTAGACAGTATATTCAAAGAGAATTGAAAGTGAAGATATTTGTTCTTCCTGTCTGAGCAAAAATGTTTTACCTTGAAGGTGTATAATTTGTTAATTTGAATAACTGGCTGGTCCAAGCACAACCCTTCATTATGCATGGACTTGCAGAATGTAAAGTAGTAATACACAAGCATATGTTTTCAGCAACATGAAAAAATTTTCATTGCATTTATATTCATTATTCAAGTATGCAAAGAGTACAAACACTCGCTGGTCAGTCACACCAATATACACTTTGTGATGTTTAGATTCAAATTGTTAGTGTTCTGATTACAATTTAGGAATACTTTACCAGTGCACTATAATATTGACAATACAACCATATTTTAATATTTTTTAAAAAGTTGTTTAATGTCTTGTAAAGACATATGTGAAAACCTGTTATTTATTTGAACATTCTCCTGTCTACAGTTAATTTCGTTTTTTTTCATTAAGTGCATTTAAAGCACCTTCCTCTCATTATTGGGATTATTATTCCTCAGGAGGAAATGTTTGGTTGATTGCTACATTAGACAAATTAATTACAGTAATCATCCACTGTTTCATGTGTTTGCCGGTTTGCTGTGGGTACACACATGCCACAAGTCGGGTAATGGGAGCACCCTCGACTCTGGTTCAGGGGAGACATGGAGAGCAAAATCTGTTACGTGAGAGATTCTGATTATCATTGTTGTCTTTCATTTTCTAAAATGAAAACTAAAGTGTATTCAACTCTAAAGGAATAAAGAGAAGCATTAGCACAATCCAATGACTTTCAAAAAGAAAATGAAAAATCAAGATTTTAGGTTATGAATGTATTAAAGGTGCTAAAGAGGATGTTTTGTTTTATACATTTTTGCAATATTACTTGAAACTGTCTTTACTAACGGATAAAAGACTATTTATTAGGTGCACTGAAAGTAATAATATTAATATACATCATCTGTGCACGAGGTAGGGCCTTAAAAACATCAGCCAATCGTTCGCATAAACGATTGGCCCTCTGGCTTGTCAATCACTGCCGTGACGTTCCTTCTGAGAGACGAGCGCGGCTGCGCGCTCCAGTAACTTTCCACACTCCACAGGCGCCGCATGCAATGTTTTTGTCAGGAGACAGGAGTAACAACTGCAGATTATGAGTTACCTGCGGTGAGTCCGACATAATGAATCCAAAAACCACGACACAGCGAATACCGGTGGTAAACACTCGTGTTCCAATACTCGTGCACGAGTTTTGGGAGGCGTTCCTTTGAAGTGAGCTGTGAAGGAGGGGGGCTGTTTTTACGCATGCGCTCATTTGAAAAACTCAGTAACAGTCTTTGGATTCTCAGTCGATGAAAAAATCTATCACCTTTAAGGACAGTTGGGCTGTACGATTAATAGCCTTTTAATCGTGATCATGATTTCTGCTTCTCGATTAATTGAGCATAATAGTCTGTGATATTTGCTGGCTGGTTATTTATCCTGAAACCATATTTTTCTTTCATTTTATGTCAAAGACTATAGAATAACACAAGACGCTTCACTCGTATTATTATGAATGGGAGAAAGCGCAACGCGCAATATGGTGGAATATGTCCCGCCTTCTAAATAAGAGCCAATCGGCAATTGGTAAAGTCATTGCGTCACTGCAGCAGCCGTTACAAGCTCCGGTTCCTATAGAAACAGTCAGACGCGAGAAAGCACAGGAGACGCGCATTTAGGATTGCGCATGTGCATTAGCTTTATCCAGCCTGAAAAATACAGTTTTTTGTCATGATTTGAGCGTTTAGAAACAAAATATGAGACAGTTGTTGTCAGATTTCATTGGTGATTTCAAATATGAAATTTAACTGAAAGCTTGTCAAACAGCTTTGGAGAATTTGATGTTTCCTCATTAAAAGAGATAGGAGCTGCACTTGCATGCCCAAGAGGCTTTTCAAAGATGGCCGCCGAGTGAAATGACTTGTCTTAAAGGGACTTTGTTTTACGTCTCCGTTATCTTGCATTGGTAACGAGCCTCCATGAGCTTTTATGCTCAGGGTTGCCAGTTTAAATCCCCCAATTAGAATTTTTCTCTTAAATGTATACCTTTTCGGTTACACTTTATTTTACAGTGCCGTAGTTACATTGTAATTAGTCAAATAAGTACTGAGTACTATTAATTAACTACATGTACTTACTATAGAGTTATAGTTAGGGTTAGGGTTTGGTTTAGGGTTAGTTACTTGTAATTATGCATAATTTCCTGTTATTACTATAGTAAGTGCATGTAGTAATGTGTAACTACGGCACTGTAAAATACAGTGTTACCACATTTTCTTCCTAGTGTTTACATAATCTTCCCAATGTGGCAAACAAACTTGACTGTATAGTTTGCAATTGACACTTCGCAAAGCCCCGCCCCCCTTAGTTACTGTTGCTTTGTCCGACAAGCCGTGGCGCTTGTTCTCATTGTTTTCAAGTGTGAATAATAATCGTGATCACATTTTTTGAGAAAAATAATCATGATTATCAGTTTAACCATATGGTGAGGGCAGTGCGGAGGACAAACTTATGTCCTGTTACTGTTCACCATTTACACTTTTTTTTATGTTTTTACATTTTTAAATCACATTTAAATGATCATACAGTGTGATAGATCCATTTTTAAAAGTACAAATATTATTTTTTAGAGGTCAAGATCATAAAAGCTGCCTAATAATTAAAAAAAATCTTTTTAATTATCTTTTTAATTAAAAAAAAAATTTTTAAATGGAGTACAGAATGTCACACCACAGGAAATGCCAACTTTCTAAAATAATTTCATGGCAGTTATCTATTAGCTCAACAACATTAGCTCTGGATGGTTCGACACTTCCAACAATTCAGCTCTGTTTACTTTTCAAAAGACAAAAGAAATATGGAATAAATAAAAGAAAATTAAAGAAAACCTCTACATAATTAAATTATTTAATGTTCAAGCCTTATAAATAAGGTTTAAATGGCAGATCTATATTGCGATTATATTCACAATAAAGCTCAATCTCTTCCTATTACACAACACTTACAACATAATAAAAACATTAAGGATACAAATTTTCATAAAAAAAATGTATTTTATTTTTAGAAACAGTCCCGGATATGACAGCAGGTTGCTATGCAACATAAAATAACGATCCACCATGGGAGATGCGCAGTGGTATGGTAAACAGGTCAAAGCTGTTGAATCCTGGAATATAACACGGCTGGATCACCGTACTGACCAATCAGCATTCACAAACAGAACTATCCATTTAATGACTTTAAATCCAACACAGAGTAGCAACATTTTTATCCAATAGGAAAGCCTGCAGCCGAGTACATAAACAAGCAAAGTCTTGAGTGATTTCACTGAGTAGCCAGATCTGCCCAGGGTGCTATGGAAACTGCATGACGCAAGAGCTGCTTCTGCAAAGGCGAGAGGACACATTCACAAGTTTCCCAGCTCCGCTCTAGCAAAATGGCTTAATTTCTGTCTTGCAGTCGCCTCACATAAAGACATCTCCGATAATTCACTGCCATTCCCGTAGAGGATAACTCTAATGACTTTGGTGAAGCCAGGCCGCATTATGTGAGATCTACAGAGAGCGGAGGTGCCACAAGATGAAATGCTATCAGTGTCCCTCCTCAGCCGGTGAATGAGGTTACATTTATCCTGCCAAACAGACTTTAACATCTCTTCTGTTTTATAAAGGTTATTTATTTGACTGAAGCAAGGGGTAAAGGCACTCTTAAAGGTAATAAAAGCAGAACATTGTATATGGCCATTAAAAATGCATGTATATCTAACAACCGCATTCTCAGAGCCACATGCAGCCAGCCTGATACATATTGCTCGTAATAGCTGAAAACTGTTTCCTAGGAAACCACCTCTAGAAGCTGAAATGTATTTTCTTACAATAATTTCACACATTCTTCTCTCAGTCAGTAATATGAGCCACATAAAGGTCAAAGTTTCAACTTCTAAATCAAATTAATATATATATGCCTATAGATACACAGTACTGTGCAAAAGTCTTAGGCCACCACCAGCTTTGTTGTTTTAGCAATGTTTTAATAACCATCCATATTTATTTTTCAGTCTCTTTATTACGATACAAACAGAAAATACAGGAAATATGTACACACACACACACACACACACACACACAAAAAAATCTGAACAAAATTGTTTCTTTTAAAAAAAATTAGTATTTAGTGTGACCTCCTGGACTCCTTCCATTTTCTCAACAATGAAACTATGAGAAACTTCTCATCAGATTTTGAAAGTTTTCTTGGCCAGTCCTTTTCCGTTTCATTTATGTTTAAGAGAGCCAGGTTCTTGCTATTGCTCAAGTGTAAGGGGAGGTCACTAAATACTTGCCACTTTAGCCTATAAAAGCTGTTGTTTCAGATTTGTTTCTGTTTTTTAATACTGCATACAAATCTAATGTATTTTCTAGTTATATTCTTATAAAGAGACAGAAAAGTAATTATATATGGTCATTATATCATTGCTAAAACAACATGCACAGTACTGTACATACACATATATTATGTGCTTTACATACTATATGTGTGTTGATCGATGTTTATGTATGAATAAAAGTGATTGTGTCTTTTCAGAAGGCTTGGATTACACCCCTTGTTTTGATTTCTTAAACATTTTGTAGCAAAGTTGTAGTGGAATGGACTTTCAATGGAGGGACAGATATTTTATAAAAAATATCTTCATTTGTGTTTCAAGGTTGAACAAAATGTGTTTGTGGGTTTAGAATGACATGATGGTGAGCTCTTTCATTTTGGTGTGAACTAACCCTTTAAAAAACAAAATAACATATCACATTGTGAATTCAAACAAAACACTATTTACACTATTGTCCAATGCTATGTTTTTACAGAAATTTGTTTAAACATCAGTAGTAGTTGACAGCTTAATGCATTTCAGAGTGAATTCTGAATATCTTAATATGTGTGTAAAAACTATTGTATTGGAAAAAGTAACTGTTAATTAAAACAATAACTTAAAACAATCATTATTTCAGTATCATTTTGCAATAAGGTCCCATTAGCTAATGAATTAACTAAAACTAATACTAAATAACAATGAGGAATATATTTGTTACAGAATTTGTTAACGTCTTTGTAACGTTAGTTAAAGGTGCCATAGATTCAAAATTTGAATTTAAAAAAGACATACATTGAGTTTCAAACTCCATTGCTTTCTCTTTCTTATGTAAATCTCATTTGTTTAAAAGACTTCCGGAAAACACGCAGATCTCAACATAACACCGACTGTTACGTAACAGTCGGGGTGTACGCCCCAATATTTGCATATGCCAGCCCATGTTCCCAACATTATGAAAGGCATTAGACAAGGGCAGCCAGTAACGTCTGGATCTGCACAGGTGAATCAACAGACTAGGTAAGCAAGCAACAGCGAAAATGGCAGATGGAGCAATAATAACTGACATGATCCATGATAGCATGATATTTTTAGTGATATTTGTAAATTGTCTTTCTAAAGGTTTCGTTAACATGTTGCTAATGTACTGTTAAATGTGGTTAAAGTTACCATCGTTTCTTACTGAATTCACGGAGACAAGAGTCGTCACTATTTTCATTTTTAAACACTTGCAGTCTGTATAATTCATAAACACAACTTCATTCTTTATAAATCTCTCCAACAGTGTAGCATTAGCCGTTAGCCACGGAGCACAGCCTCAAACTCATAGAGAATCAAATATAAACATCAAAATAAATACTTTACTCACATAATTCGAAGCATGCATACAGCATGCATGATGAACATCTTGTAAAGATCCATTTGAGGGTTATATTAGCTGTGTGAACTTTGTAAATGTGCTGTAATATGATCGAGAGCTCGTGTGGCAGGGAGCACGTGAATTAAAGGGGCGGCGCGCTGAAAAAATCAGTGCATAGTTAATGATGCCCCAAAATAGGCAGTTAAAAAAATTAATTAAAAAAAATCTAGGGGTATTTTGAGCTGAAACTTCACAGACACATTCAGGGGACACCTTAGACTTATATTACATCTTGTGAAAAAGCATTCTTGGGCACCTTTAATACAAGCACAATTGTTCATTATTAGCTCAGGTCCATTAAATAATATTAACAGATACAACTTTTGATTTTAATAATATATTAGTAAAGGTTAAAATTAACATTAAGATTACTGCTTTATATCATGGGTGATCTGGTCTTGTGTTTGTTTTGGGTGGGTTTTGCTTGTGTTTTAGTTCTGTTTCCTGTGTTTGAGTTCATTTCTATGGTTTTTAATTTATTTGATTATGTGTTGCACCTGATATTCATTTCATTAATTCGTTTACCTGAGTATTTATACCCTGTGTTTGTTCAGTTCATTATCCGTTCTCATCTTATTAAGTTGGATGTTCCGTTCTGGTGTTCTTTGCAATATATTTGGTTTCTTTTGTGTTGTTAATCAATCGACTGCTGCAACTACATCCAGCTCATTATTTCATCCCCGCTGCAACCCATGCTGACACCTTAGAAGTATTTTTCAATGTTAGTTCATGCTAACTAATGTCATGTTAGCTAACGTGTTACCATTATTTCTAATTAAAATAGAGCCTCTGATCTCTTCTAGAGTTGCATGTGTGAGACTGTGGGTTTTGTGATTGTGGGTGAGTCTGACATTGACCTCCTGGGAGTCCTGCCTCAGGACAGTTAAGCTCAAGGGGGAAACAGAGGATTATATGAGCACATCTGCACATTAGTAGAGAAAACTATTCCACAAGATGTCTATACTGTTGTAGATCAGAATGCTAGGTTATTTATTAGCTTTTCTTTTAGGTTTTATTGTTAAAAAACATGGCAAGAATGTTACAATCCAAAGCCAATTTCTTGACTATATTGCTACACTTTCATCTGCAGATATATCAACACACTTGTATTTTCATTGATCTTGTATACTGTTATGGTGAGTCATGGTATCTTGTCCTGTTATTGTCACTTGCACTGCCTGCCACATGTTTAGAGTAGCCTTCTCTGTCAGCGTTGAGGGTTTTACATGTGATATATGCAGGGGGGAAAAATTCAAAATTGTAGACACGCATCTGAATTTTAATTGAGGATAGTAATAATGCAAGGGCTCTAGATATGGCTTTGGATGTGACTAGCTTTGTGAACCCCATACATTGTTTGGTTCCTATTGCAGAGCTCCTGCAGCAGAGCAACTGGGTGGCTGAGAGACGGCATAGTAGCGGGACAAAACACCACTCTACCAGTCCGATCAAAACGTTAAACAGGTTCTGCCCACTAAGTGATGCACCCACTGAGAAACCTGTTGAAAGTGCCCTAGATATTGGCAAATCTATATTACAGAACGTGAAATTAGAGACACCAGTCACCATAGTCAAATGTTTGCCGGGAGCCAAAGCGCCTGAATTTTAAAGAAGACTGTCTTAACTCAATGGCTAGATTTCTAAGTGGGGCTCTTTGGGGCAGAACTGACCTGTTGAAAAGAGATGGACTTCATCCCTCCTTGAGTGGTGCCACTCTTTTCTCTAGTAATATGGCACATAGTCTTAGAGTTGAAACTTGACTAAAGCCGAGTTCAGACTGCACGATTTTCAAAGTAGTCGGGTCACTGTTCTTTTCACACTGCATCACTATCTTGGCCAGCATTCAGTCGCTGCTGTGTTCACACTGCACGATGGATCGGCGACAGAGGGTTTCACACTGTATGACTTTACAATAGGAAGAATCGCCGACAACTCTGTCTGGCACGCAAACTACGTTTCACAACCAAACACACGCGAGATGTGACAAGGAAACAACGCAATATCACATGTGCAAGACCGGAGTTCTCATGTGAGACTGGGATTATTATTAAAAATGTTAGCCCGCAAGAAGCTTGCAATACAAATTGCCTGTGCACTGATTTGCAGCTAAAACAAGAAAAAGAAAAGAAGAATATGGAGGAGGAAATGGTTGGGGAGATGCGAGGAACAAGGATTGTGTGTTCTGCAATGAGAGTTTGAGGTAAATACATAACTTTTCAATGTGCTGCTTTTGCGGATGGTCAAGCAAATGTTTGTGCTTTGATTCTGTTTGATAGAATTGTAATGTTTATGTGTACAAAGCCATGCTGGCTGATATTGTGGTCTATAACTCCTCCCCGAACTCCCCGCTGCTCTGTATCTTGCTCTCTCATTGGCTGTTGGTCATCGCCTATGTAGTTTTCAGTCAGAACACTTTTCACACAGCAGGATTTTGAATCACCGACAGGTCCAGATTGTCACGTAATGCATGGAGACGAGATGGTAGGATCCAAGCGCAGCTTTTAATGTGATAATCCAAAGTCGTATACCAGAAACAGGCAAGGGTCAAACTCCACAGAAACGGTCCACAAAAACAGAAAACCAGAGATACAGAGTGCACGTAACACAATACAACAAACCACAAACAAAGGCAGAAACAACTAAGTATAAATAGACAGAACACTAATGACAAAACTCAAAACAGCTGGTGCAATGAAGGGATAATGAGTCCGGGAAGTGGGTTATGGGAAATGAAGTTCCAAAAGGTGACAATAGTCCGTGTTGGAGTGCACTCTAGTGGTTAACTGGGGCACTCCACTGATTGTCACTCGCGTGAACGAGCACTGATTTGCCTGTGATTTCGGGCATTTGTCTGCGATTTCTCAAAACCTGTCAGCGAGCCAAAATCGGGGCTAAAATCGTGCAGTCTGAACTCGCCTTAACTGATGCCCAGGTCAGGAAGCAGACAGACTGGCTAAACCGACTGTCTGCTAGCCGCCTCACATCACAGAAGTCAGATAAATCTCAACACATGGAGATTCTTTCATCTAAATATCATAATATAGAGACTGTGTCTGTTCCCCAAACTAGTAAATACAAAAGTAATATTTTCAGTATTACTCAGAGGTTTGGTTTCAAGTATAATCAAGTACTAGTAATCTTCCTGATTCGTTTTGATTCCTCAGCATACCAGATAGCTTAGAAGAACTCAATGTTGCAACAGAAACTATCAACTCTCTCTTCTCCAGCACTTTAGACACGGTTGCTTCTTTGCGCTTAAAGAAGATTAAGGAACACAGTCCAATGCAGGAATATAATGAGCACACTCGTGCACTCAAGAGAGCAGCATGGAAAATGGAGTGCAGCTGGAAGAAAACAAAACTAGAGGTATTTCACATTGCATGGAAGGACAGTGTTACTGCATACAGAAAAAACTGCTAGATCTGCTTACTACTCTCTTAGAAGAAAACAAACACAACCCTAGGTATTTATTTGGTACAGTGGCTAAATTAACAAGAAATAAAGCTTCAACAAGTCTGGACATTTCCAAACAGCACAACAGTAATTACTTGAATTTCTTTACTTGCAAGATATTATCAGAGAGAAAATTAAACCATGCAACCATCTACTACAGCATCGCAGCAGACATTCCACCGTAGACCTCCTAATGAACAATTCCATTCATTCTTTGCTATAGGATAGGAAGAGTTGCCCAAATTTGTTAAATCAAACATGTATGTTAGACCCTATACCGACTAAGCTAATAAAAAAAAAAAATGTTTCCAGAAGTCACAGATCCTCTTCTTAATATTATCAATTCATCATTGACTTTACGATATGTCCCCAAAACTTTCAAGCTAGCTGTTATTAAACTTCTCATTAAAAAGAAACACAATTTAATCCTAGAGAATAAGTTCATTACAGACTGATCTCGAATCTCCCATTTCTGTAAAAATTCTAGAAAAGTCAGTATCTTCACAACTATGTTCCTTCTTAGAAAGAAATAGAATTTGTGAGGATTTCCAGTCAGGATTTAGACTGTATCATAGCGGGCGCTCGCGAGCACCCTTCTGAAACCTACAATGATGAATGGAACACCCTACGGTCTCATGGACTTAACGGACATACGCACGCAGCGGCCAAGTAAGTCAACAAGTGAACATGAAGTGCGCCATTTGGGGCGCAGCCTTTGTGAGTTACGAAATTGAGATGATTGATAGTGATAACCATAGCAACAAATGAAAAGCATCAAATTTCAAAATAGATCTGTGCATTAAACAAATCAGTGTTGGCTGAATATTTTTAGTATAGATTTTAAAATATTTAAAAAGCCTTTAAACATTTTTAAATAAACAATGGCCTGAAGAAGCTCACCGTTTTGTGAGTCACTCAAGGAATTGAGATGATTGACAGTTATAACCAAAGCAACAAATGAAAGCACTAAATTTCAAAATAGATCTGTACATTAAACAAATCGGTGTTGGCTGAATATGTTAAGTATAGATTTCAAAAACATTTAAAAAGCATCTAAGCATTTTTGTTCCTAGTTGACAGTACATTGAAACTATAGTTGACAGAATCATTTATCCAATTTGTGAGCATGTTGAATTCATTATGTGAGTGATAATGTAAATAATATATCAGCTAAATCTGTATTTTTGTTTGAATAATTATTAGGCTACACTCAGTTAATCTCAGTTAATATGTAGCTGAAGTAGGCTACTTAGAGATTAATCATTAAAACTAAAATTAAAATGACTAAAACTAAAATAAAAATGAATAATAAATAGTACTGCTATAAATATAAAAGCTGATTAAAAATTTAAGAATACTAAAATTAAAACTGAAATTTAGTTGAAAACTGAAAATAATATAAAAATAAATCTAATTTACAGAACCAATACTAATAAAACTGCTTAAGTTTATATTTTTTCCTCTATAAATTACACATTTTCAAGGTTTACATGAAGGCTCATAACAGTTTTAGGCTACTTATTTATTACAGGTTTGCATGTAGAGTTTAGTGTTTGTGTTCCCTGTGCAATATGATGTAAAATGATACAGAATCGTATTCTTATTCTTGCAACATTTTTACATTTGTATACAATGACATTTTTTTCTTTTTAGAGCTGCTTTACAGCCAAATTAAAATATGTTTGCATTATTGAATCAATATTTTCCTGTTGATCATTGTAAAACTGCTTAAAAATAATCAGTATTGTATAAAGCGCTATAAAAATAGAGAGATGACCAGATGACTTGACTGCATGTGAAGAAATTACAGAGCAATACCACTCATATATCTGTTACAAAACACAAGTGCAAAAAAGAAGTGCAAGTACTGTATGTTTTTGACAGACTGTGCACCCCAAAGAGGTCATATTTCAGCATAAAAAATTGAATAGTCAAAGAATTCTGCATGGTCAAACAGAAAACTGATAATGAACTGAGCAAAACTGAGAAGCTAATTAACATTGGGTGTTTCAAATATACAGCATAAAGGACAATAATTGAACTACTTTATAGTACAAATCTTAAATTTTTATTAAGACTTAGACTATGACATGTTTTAAAAATCAGATTAATATTTTAATGTTAATAGACCCTTTTCACAGACTGTGATGATGAGTTTCCACAGTTATCAACATTGCAAATCTAGTAATGTTTTTCATATTTTAATTTTCAAATTTATAACACTATACTTTGTGTTATTACCTTGGCAGTGAATGAATTAACATGTATTTTTTTAAAATAATAATAACTGCTTTTTTTTTCTTTTGCTATTGGAGCAAATGGTAATACAAAAATTTTATTTACAAAGAAAATTTACAGACATTTACAAAACTATGACAACTTCAAATGTCTATAGATTAATCATGTGTTATGGAAAACACACACACAAAACAACATTTGTGCATGCCAATTAAATTACAATAATGCAATCCGAAAACACGTCAGCTGCGACTGAAAGATTCTGAAAAGATTGTGTAGGTCCACGGTGTATTTTAATTCAATATACAAGATGACAACGAAATAGCAGCGGAAAGATTGGCATATGTGGGCTGTGTAATTTTAGAGGGCACAGGATGTTACCATTGGCAGCATAATTTGCCAGCAATGTACACAATGTACATCATTCTCTCATGACATGCAGTATAATGATGAGATAAAGGGTCAGTTTTCAGTCTAACAGCTGGTAACAAAAACAGATTTGCAGAATTTTTGAAAAACGTATTCATCTTATAGTCACTTGATGGGAAAGCACTGTGAAGCTTGGCATTGTAGTTTTTGAAAAGCTGAAGGTCAGAAGCTTTAACAAAATACAACAAATATAGTCATGAAAACGGCTTGATTTTAAAAACAATATTCTGTAGAGCCGTGTTTCTCTGGTGGGTCGCAAAACCATTTTGAGTGGGTCATGGAGTGAAACAACAAAAACAAAAAAAAAATTCTAAATGTTTTTCTGATGCAAGACTTTTGTTTTGGAAGACGTGCATGAAAACTGTTGACTCTTGTGTCAGACACAGTTTAAGTAAAGAGTGCTCGAGAAAAATGTGTTGTCCTGATTCAGTATCTGCTGTCAGATGAGATGTTGTCAGGCTAGAGTCATTATTCTAGCCTACATGAGTCATTATTCTAATGTTATTTTCATAACTTGTTACGAAATAAAAAAGTCTCTCAGTCTAACCTCAGAAAAGAAAACTTTCCTGTCCCGTCAGACGTTACTGTGCTCACAGCGCACACTGTATATCACTTCACTATAGGCTATACAAGGAGCAAATGAAATTACGACCATGTTACGTTGTCAATCATGACATTACCAAAAAGTACCAATAAGTTACATAACTGATATGTTGTTTGTTAGCTGGGAAGGATTTGCATAAAGGTATGATGCTCATTCTATTCACCAAGATCTGTTTGTGTTCTTATGTTTTATTAACATTTAATTTTAGTTATGTATTTACCATGGTAACTGTAGTTTCTATAACCTTAACCCAAAATATGTGCAATTATTGAAGACTGTGGTTGCTCATACCAACTTACTAACTTTATAGTATTTTTGAAAACTAGTTAAGTAAAGTGGGATGGTACTTGTGTGTTTCAACTATTTTTGAGACCTAAATTTGCCTGGTTCAAGTTCCTAAAAATTTGGGTCACGGCTTAATGTCCAAGGGAAAATGTGGGTCCCATGGCCAAACCGGTTGAGAACCACTGCTGTAGAGACATCTGTCACAAGCATTCAAGCGTGAATCGGATGATAAAACATGAATCTTCTGTGTCTGTTAGTCGAGCAAACAGATGCCACAAATACTTATAACCTCACCATGCCCTGTCAGAGACATTCTGTTGGGTTCACTGAACAATTGTTGAACCTCTCCAAAAAAGGAGACAACTGTTTGGACATAACTGCTGTGATGACCAGGCAACCTGCTTTCCCTCCATTTGGCTCTGCACCATTTCTCCTTCTCAATGACCATGACTGCTCAGAACATCCTCACTGCTGCCTCAGCATGAGGCACAGCTATTTGGCAGACACTGCAGCTTTCTCCAATAATCAGAGGCAGAAGACATGCAGGAAAACAAATATGCCCCTGGGATCTTCAAACCTATCCTTCCCAGAGCAGAGCAAATAGAGAGTCGTGGCTTTAAATTCAGAATCAATTAATGATCCGCTGGCAAGGAATCATTTTCTTGGATTTTATTTTTTCACTACAAAGTAAAATCAATAATGGTAAAGCAAACTCTTTTAAATTAAATGTACTTCTACAGAGCTACATTTTAAACAGTGTAAATGTATGCATGTATCTCTGGGGATTTTACTGTAAATTATCCGGTTAACAACGCTCTTGTGTTTACCAATATGTGCATGCTCTTTTTGAGATCTTTGTCTGAATGTTTGTTTTTTGAAACCTCAGTCAATGATCCATGGCCCAGTTCCCATTCCAGACATGGGAAAATGTTTACTCAGCCTCATGCTGTTCCAAACCCATATGACTTTTATGTAAAACAAAAAGAAAAACCATATAGAAAATATTGAAAAGTTTCCATACATGTACACTACTGTTTGAAGCAAAAAACAAAACAAAAAACAGATGACAGAATTGTCATTTTGAGGGGAAATATCCTTTTAAATGTCTGAAAGTACAGTACTCAGCGTAAATGAGTACACCCCCTTTAAAAAGTAACATTTTAAACAATATCTCAATGAACACAAAAACAATTTCCAAAATGTTGACAAGACTAAGTTTTATATAACATCTGTTTAACTTATAACATGAAAGTAAGGTTAATAATATAACTTAGAGAACAAAATTTTCAATTTTACTCAAATTAGGGTAATGCAAAAGTGAGTACACCCCACTAAAAGTCTCTGGAGCACAGCTAAATTTTAGACTACAAATGTCTAATTTAACAAGAATTCAACCACAGGTGAGTCTAATTATTCATTACACAGGTGTCCAGCAGACAGTTGACTATAAAAGGGTGTTAAAACCCCTTCCCATTTCATGCTGTCAGCAATGGCACCACATGGAAGAGAAATGTCAAAGACCTGAGAAAGAAAATAATTTCTTTACACCAGAAAGGTGAAGGCTACAAGAAGATCAGCAAAGCTTTACTTATCAGTCAGAATACTGTAGCAAAAGTGGTACAAAAATTCTAAAAAGATGGAAATGCAACCATCTCACAGAGACGTCCAGGTCGTCCACGGAAGGTAACACCTCGACAGGAGTGTCTTCTGATGAGAAGGGTTGAAGAAAATCGGCATGCAAGTTCACTGCAGTTATCTAAAGAAGTAGGAAGCCAAACTGGGGTGACTATTTCCCATGACACAATACGACGTACACTGCAGAGGAATGGCATGCATGGTTGCTGTCCACGAAAGAAGCCTCTCCTAAAGCCCAGGCACAAAAAAACCCGCCTAGAGTTTGCCAGGACTCATGCTGACAAAGATGAAGACTACTGGGACTCTATACTCTGGAGTGATGAGACTAAGATAAATGTTTTTGGAACTGATGGCTTCAAAACTGTATGGCGTCGCAAAGGTGAGGAATACAAAGAAAAACATGATGCCTACAGTGAAACATGGTGGTGCCAGTGTCCTTATGTGGGGCTGCATGAGTGCTGCTGGTGTCGGGGAGCTGCATTTCATTGATGTCACCATGAATTCACAGATGTACTGCTCTATACTGAAAGAGAAGATGCTACCATCACTCCGTGCCCTTGGTCGTCGTGCACTTTTTCAACATGGCAATGATCCTAAACACACATCTAAGGCCACTGGTGGATTTCTGAAGAAAAACAGGGTGAAAGTGATTCAGTGGCTCCTGATCTAAACCCAATCGAACACCTATGGGGAATTTTGAAGAGAGAAGTTGAGCATTACTGTCCATCCAGCATCCAGTCTCTAAAAAAGATCATTCTTGAAGAATGGAAAAAGATAGATATTGCAAAATGTTGCCAACTTGTTCATTCCATGCCTAGAAGACTTGGCGCTGTCATTAAAAATCATTGAGGCCATATAAAGTACCAGATGTAGTAGTTTTTGTTGTGGGATGTACTCATTTTTGCATCACCCTAATTTGAGTAAAACTGAAAAATGTGGTTTGGACTACAGCGAGCTTCTTCCCGGGTTGGTGACATCATAAACCCTGCAAAACACGCCCCCAAAAAACTGTATATTGAAAGCTAACAAACAGCAGTGACAGCATATCTAAACACTTTGACACAAATACTAAATGAAATACCATTCATAAACATCCTTTAAAAACCGGGATTGCGGTTCATCTGGGTCTGATTCGGGCTCAATTTGATACAGCAATATAATCGCCATTATTTAAATTTCCCCCGAAGCCCACGTAACCAGTAACTAATGGTAAGGGGCGTGGCATTTCCAGCCGCTTCAGCGAATCACGATGGCTCTGGATACACTAGGCCAGCTAACCAATCTGAGCACATTGCGTATTTCGGAGGGAGCGGCTTCATAGAAGCGGGAAGTGAAACGAGACGTTCGAATGACAATGGAAAGAGGTGTAGAATAATGGTAAAATATATGAAAAATATGGCTTTTTTTTAAAAAACGAAGCATTAAGACATGTTAAACTGTGCCCCAAAAACACAATCATGCCTAGAAAAAAAACACTGAACCACCCCTTTAAAACAAATACATATTAAATAATTCTGACAACATTATTATCCCCCTTCTTGTTCATAAAACTGTGCTATGCAATACCCATGGCATTTAAAGAATGAGTGTGGAGATTTACTTATTAATATTAATATAAATTTCCTTTTCATTTGAGGTACAACACAAAGCTTTTGAACGGTTTATCTACTAGGAATTGCTCGCCCAAACGGAAAAACGATGTTCTGTTGCCAGATATCAATTACAAGAAACCATTTAAATGCAGTTGATGCCAAACTAATCAAACAAATCATATTTTTGTGTTTTTCTTCAAACAAAACAATTTGTGAAAATCCACAGAAAACATATTCTCTCACATTTTTGACATACACAAAGAATAGGCAATATTCCTCCAGTTTCACATATAAGGCTTAAGCCTAGTCCCAGACTAAAATGCATGTTTGAGCTGTTTTAACTGATAGCACTGTTTCCTGTAACACTGGTCTACAATTTTTTAGAAGTCATCTGCTTCAGAGATAAAATGTGCTATTTATTATGTATTTTGATGTGCATGCTCAAATATGACAATTAAAACAACTGATTGGCTACTATTTCCAAGACATTTTACGTCTATGTATATTGTGTAGATAAGACCTGTCACCTGTCCTGCTTATGTAACACTTTAAAAAATCAGCAAAAATGGAGCATTTCTTGTCCTTGTCCAGAATAAGACTGCAAGCATTGATGGGCTCCATTTGCTCCATTTGAAGTTATCTGCACTGTTCACACAAGTACAAGACATCTCTTCAAAATCAAACACTGACAAATAAGAGAGCACACACTGTATGACATTAAATCTCACACAACTTAGCCCAGAAATAGTACATGCTGTACAACAACAGGCCCCCGAGATAACTGATTATGGGGACCTGTTTCGTACTGACACTGTTGGTAAGCTTCCAGTCATATATCGCATGCGCTTGGATGAATTGGTGCATCCTACTGTGTGTGCCCCCAGAAGGATCCCACTTCTGACACCATGTAGATGTGCAAAAAACATCAAACACAAATTCATTTGAAGAACTTTAAATTTAATGTGTCTTTCCTCACATCAGAACATCCACCTGTTTCGCGCCATAGTCTCTGCCCCCCATGTCTATTTCCAAAACATCCGGCTCCCATACATCCATGAATATGTGCGACACCCAAAAGGGGTGCAAAACTCAGTTCCTGGAGGGCCACAGCTATGCAGAGTTTAGCTTCAACCTTAATTAAACGCAACTGATCAAGCTCATCAAGTCCTTTAGGCTTATTTGAAACTACAGGTATGTGTGTTGGAGCAGGGCTGGAACTCTGCAGAGCTGTGGCCCTCTAGGAATTGAGTTTTGCACCCCTGCTGTATGATTTCTAGAGCCGATATACAGTAGGGCAATTTGTTCAGCAGAGTGAGGTAAGCTTTGTTATGACTGCATCATCCATGACTTCTAGAAATAACACGATGCAATTCATATCATGTATGACGCAATACCAGCTTCAGATTGCATCATTCCTAAAAGCAAGTACTGTTCCAAATTTCGATCCCTCTTATCGATTTCTTTGTGTGCAATGCAAGAAGACCTGTGTGCTGTGCCATTTCTCATATTGAATAGTGAATACTGAGTTCTCTTCCGCGTATGTTGCACTTGAACGAACAAATACACACAAAAATATGTTAAAATATCCTCGTAAACACAATCGGTTATGTCTTAAGTGAATGTAAACAGTTAACAACAAAAAACAAAACAAAACATAACATTACATTGGATCCGTGCAGCTTTTAAAGTGACAGCAGCCTAATATTCCTGCTGCCGTCTCTATAATAACGTTAATCAAACAACAAAAGACAAAGAAAAAATTCAGTCGCTGTTCTTGACTAAATAACTTTTGTGACTATTTTTGTTTAGTTTAGTTTTTTATAGTTCTTTTTTAATTACTGGGTGTTTACTTGTCTTTAATAATGCTTGAAATTTATATTAGTTAGGCTAGTTGTTTTTGCTATGGTATTTTTAAACCATAGGCAAAAGTTCCTTGTGTAAGTGTTTTTTAGCCTTTAACTACAATGAAATGTTTTGCAATAAGATTTTGAATAAATGTAAACGATATGTAATTTTTTTTAACCTTATTGGAATCGAAATTAGGAATCGATAAGAATCAGAATTGATAAGCAGAATCGGAATCAGTAAAATTCAAAGGATACCCAACCCTAGTAAGAAGTGATTCATGTCGATTTGGGTGGGGTTCAGATCTTAGGACCTGAGAAGGCCTTTAGACAAAGTATGTTGGGAGGAAGCAGAAACAACATAAGAAGATGAACTGATAGGCAAGGATATGTCATTTAATAATCCAAAGTGAAATTAGTTATGGACCCAAAACAGCTCGTCCCATAAAGTTAAAACCCTCTTGCGTAACTATCCTAAAGATTTATTAGACATGACAGTGATAAAAGAGACAATCTTACTCCCAAACACCAAGAGAATATGCACAAAACTCAAAGTTTAGGCTAAACATTCTAGATATGGGTATTTTAGGTCACCTTGATGGAAGGGAGTCCTAGCTGCCTATGTGGATCTTGGGGCCCGGGGACAGTTGCGCTAATGGAGACAGATCCAGGACACAAGGCAGAAGAGAGAGAGCTTTTTTTAGACAAGACGGAAAGGAAATAGAACAGGTAGCGCACCCTTGGAATCTTGCAACTTTTCACTTCTCCTCAGAGTCTGAGAATGGCTCCATAGAAAAAAATGAGTTTGGAATGACATAAGGACGAGTAAATAATGTCAGAATTTTCATTTTGGGCTGAATTATTCCTTTAAGACAAAGTTATTTTTATAAAAACTGCTGCCTCTAATACAATGAGTGGGAAATGTAGTGTGACATGCTATTGTCTGAATGCAAATAAGGAGGCAGAAATAGGATAATCTCATTCAGGCAGCAGCATCCATGTTAAACTACAACGGTCTTGATATGGGAAAGAATCAGTGTGCCACAGGCTCAGGCCTGATAAGCAAACAACATCCATGCTGGTGGCTTAAAACCATGTCATCAACCCAGCAATGTAAGTCTGTTTACATGTACAGTAATCTCACTAGCATTATACAGTGCTGTGACTGGGCCTAACGGTGGTACTGGAAGTTGCTCGCAAGCTGATAGAGGGTGACAACTATTAATTTCCCACTTTGTGCAGTATTCATGAAATTCAAAAGAAAAACAAGTTCCTAAATACCCCAGTAAAAACTAATTAAATGGTAAGCTGATTGCAATGACTTTCTTGTGCCGAGTTAATGGACCATGTGCACTGGCAGTGAATTGAGAGATTCCATGAGCCCTCTGTGCAAGCACAGGCTGGAGATAATGGAAAGCAGTAAAGTTTTAAAATGCTCCAGCTGGAAAACATCCAACAAGCAATATCTCCCACCATTTGTAAAATTACAATCTGAAAAATAACCTAAAAGATAACCTCAAAATGTGCTTCATGTGGTATCTTCTAAATGAATTGCTTTAAAAGTCAGAAATACTATAATATAATAACATAATACGAAGGTGGTATTTTCAGGTAGAAACAACACCTTAAAGTCAGCATGAAAACAAAATGGAACCTATAATAATAATTAAATCCTGATGGATAAAATCAATTTTGACTTGATTATTTTGTTTGACTTGAGCTCTAGTTGCTATTACAGAACAGTCAGCAAAGATATCTTACATTTGGAGGTTGATATTCATTTCTCACAATTCATTAATTCCTCTCTACTTTCCAACATTATGTCACTGACCTTACATCATCCTCATTTAGAAACAAAACTCGAGTCTGTGCAAAGTACTGCATTACTTCATAAGATAAGATAATCAAGAGTTTGCCTTTTCAGCTTGTTATGATGTTAATATGTTATCAAATGCTGCTCTGCTAGTTTTTTTTTTTTTGTTGGTATTTTGTCTCTTAGTAGTGCTAGCAATACATGGGCATTGTGTATGAGACCAGTGTGGGATATGTTCATTGTGGCTTTGATGATAAATCAATGTTTTTACATTTAACATTGCAATTTCTCTCATTTATATTAATATGAGTGGTCTGTCTCTTCCAGGGTTATTTTTGCTAACTAAAACCAAAACCATAAATATTTTCATTACTTGAAACAAAATAATTGTTAACTGAAAAAAAAACTAAATATGTTTTTAAAAAAATCCTTAAACATTTTATTTTAGCTTGTTGCCATGGTAACATTTCTTATTTTTGTTTAGTTTAACTTGAAGTAATAAAATAACTAAAACTTAATAAACCTAAACAAATAAATAAAATGTAATTAAAATATATACAGACATAACTTAAAAATAATAATAATAAAACACACACAACAAAATAAACTAAAATAAAAATAAAATCTAATTCAAATATAATAGTATATCAATGAAGTTAATGGTGATTTTTATGTTTACATATAGTCTGAAAAGTAGTCAAATGAGTAAGTATCTAAAATGTATGTCTTAGTACTAAGTTGTTGTTTTTTCCATCTCTGAAACCCTTTCTCCATAACACAACGAGTCTAAAACAATCACAACTGAGCACCAAACCGTATTGCAAGCAAAATACTGGCCAGAAATCAAACACAGTCTAATTAGGATCCCACGCGTGACGCAGCGAGCCACAAGACTACGACCCAAGTAACAGATTAAAAAGCAATGCGCTGCATGTGAAATCTCCATTTGTATGGTCTTATACAAGAAAGAGTAATCCCTTCTGACTCTCTGCACTAAACTGACTTAGACAGTATAGAGTCATGTGGTCGCAGGCAGACACATGGGAAAATGGAAATTTCTTGTTCTTTATTGTGCTGAGTCTGATTCAAAAGGGCAATGCCAAAGGAGAACCTCCCATCTTAAGGTAGCAGAAAAGCAGAAAAGCTTCTATGTGAAATATAGCTCACACAAATACATAAATATACTGTGCACAGCTAGAACCATTTTGACAGCTTTGTATGAGGAAAAAAAGACATTTTGTTCATATAACAAACATAACCACATCCTGCCACACAAAGACAGTGGTCTTCTTGGTCTCAAAATTTGAAATGGCTGAATTAAAAGGTGTTTAAATTAAGTGCTTTATATCATTAAAGTCCACAGGCGGCAGCAGCCCATGCATGGATTTATCACATCATATATTATTTCTTAGGCACGTTTAACACTGGCCTACTTATTTCTGATTGCTTCAGCATTAGGGAAGAGAAAAAGTACAAGGCTACTTCAAGTGGTGTTTTATTTAACAAAAGCTACTCACCTACAGTGAGTTAATTTTTTTTACAATGCTCCTAAAGTACAAGCTCGATTCAGTCGAGCAAATTTACAGTGCATTTTGGATTTTTAGCTCTAGCATATACAGTAAGAAAAGAAGATGAAAATAGAGTAAGTAGGAATGGACATTTTCACAGCAAGCGGATAAAAAGGACGCATAAAACAGCATGCATAAAAATGTTTTCTTAACCAAATCACTGAATTCATGTACATAAATATAAACTCTGTTCTCAAGGTTTTTCAGTACAATAGCAAACTACAAACAGTCAGATAGCATGCAATATGTACAGTATGGTAATAGCGTTCTTACATGAAGATGTTCTCCAAGTGACACACCACATGAGCATTTAGTCAGCAACTGCTGAAATTATGATATGGAAGTCAATGCAAAAGTCTTTGAGAGTGATAATGTTTGTGATTATTAGTAACAATAAAATTAATACAGTTATATAAATTAAGGAGACGATGATCTACATGAATAAAAATTAATAAAAAGAAAGTTTTCACAGTAAAATCCACATCTCCTGCCAGAAAGTGAATAAATGCGATCAGGCGCAGCCCAATTTCAGCACAGAGACGACTCGGCACCATCCATTCATTCTTAAAAACTAAAATAATCCATTTTTGAATGCTTCTTTTATAAGATCTCATTTGTGCAGTGCTCTGTCAAGTTGCCAAGAGCTAATGCACTGATCAAAGCAAAAGGAATCAATCATCTTTAGAAGTCAAATTTTATTATTACTAGGGATGCACAAAAATGAAAATTCTGGGCCGAAACCGAAAATTCAGGATGCACTTGACCGAAAACCGAAACGAAACAAAAAATAAATAATAAATTATTAATCAATTAATTATTCAAACTTATTAAATAATCAAGAAGCTCAAATAGCTAAAACTACTTTTGTATTATCTCAGTTACTGAAGCTTTGAGACAGGTAAGAGTAGCTTCCAAACCATCATTATCTTGCTGGATCTGTCTGCTTCTTTTGACACAATTAACCACTATCCTCCTGTCAAGCCTCATGATGAAAGGCATCTCAGGAACAGCACTCCAGTGGTTCAAGTCTGACCTCTCAGGAATGGTCCTTCAGAGTGTCGTGGAGGGATGAGCTGTCTAAGTCGCAACATATAGCTACTGGGGTGCCTCAGGGCTGAGTGCTTGGATCACTTCTCTTCTCCATCTAAATGTCATCACTAGGATCTATCATTCAGAAACTATGGTTTTTCCTATCATTGCTATGCTGATTACAAACAACTCTACCTCTCATTCCAGCCAGATGTTCCGAGTAGCTGCTCACGTCTCAGCCTGCCTGACAGACATTTCCTGCTGGATGAAGGACCACCACCTTTAACTCAACTTTGCAGAGACAGAACAGCTTGTGGTCTCAGCCAACCCAACACATCATCACAACTTCTCCATTCAGCTACGTTCATCAAACACAACCCCATCCAGGACAGCCAGGAACCTTGGAGTTGTGATTTATGACAAGTTATACTTCACAGACCACATTGCTAGAACTGCCTGATCTTGAAGATTTGCCTTATACAAGATTAGGAAGAACAGGCCCTTCCTATCGGAGCTTGCTACACAACTCCTTGTCCAAGCTCTTGTTCTATGCAGACTGGACTATTGTAATGCTCTCTTGGCAGGCCTTCCAGCATGCACTGTCAAATCTCTACAACTGATCCAGTGTGCTTCAGCAAGAGTGGTCTTTAACGAGCCGAAGAGAGTGCACGTCACACCTCTCCAATTGCCAATTGCCATCAAAATCAAGGCACTGATCTTTGCCTACAGAAAAACCACTGGCTCTGCACCCCTATTCCTAAACTCACTACTTCAGAGTCAGACTTATGTGCCTTACAGAAGCTTGTGTTCTGCAAGTGAATGACATGTGGTGCCATCCCAAAGAAGCACAAAATCACTTTCACGGACCTTTACTTTGACTGTTACATACTGGTGGACTGAACTGCCTAATTCAACCCGGGCTGTTGAGTCTTTAGCAGAGTCGGCGCCAGGACACACGAACCTGGGGGGCATTCATAATTCTGGAGGGGGCCAATGGGGGGTGGGGGGGGATTATATCTATATTTTAGGGGCTCTATATTATGTACTATATTAAGGCGACCGTTATTTTAGAGCATTATTTTAAATTCCCCCGCAACGGGACATTCTAAAGCGCTTAACGTGAAAAAGCTTAATGAGAAAATCTTAACGTGGCTTAATTTACTAAGACAGTGTTATTAACAAATCAAACATAGTAAACACCATACTAATAAAGCATACTATAGCCTACAGAAAAATTGGTTTGTGCAGAATTTGATCTCCTATCACTTATAGGCTACATTAAGCGATGTTAAACGTTTTCTTTATAACGGTTTTCTATGTGAGGAAAACGCTTAACATGAATTTAAATGCGTTGAGTTCAAATTCTGAGCTCAACTGCTTTTCTGTACATAGTACACTTTTATTAGTGTGTTTTTTACAGAATTTAGTCTGTTTACTGTTTTAGTAGGGTACATTAAGCCACGTTAAGCATTTCAGAATGTCCCCTGGCGACACGTCATGCAGCCAAACAGGTATCGCGTTTATTTCGTTTTTTATTTTTATATTCAAAATATTCACAAACTTGTTAACTATATCATGAATTATATTATATATTCCGATTGTCAAATATGTGGAAGTGAATGTGTTTTGTTGTTTAAACACATTTATAATGATCATGTTAGTTGATAAAACAGAGGATCTGTCGGATTTACATCACGTAAATTCATCCGTTTTTCCCGAAATGCATAAACGTAAGTGGCTGGTGAACTGGGAGAAGAGGGTAAACTTTATTGTTTCATACGCAATGTATCTGATATGTATGGTGGCCCAGTAGTGCACAACACAATGAAATTTAAAAAAAAAAGCAAACATAAGTTCACAACACAACGGAATAAAGCCACAACACAACGGAATAAAGTCACAACACAACGGAAATGCTCCCGACCACTAGGGGGCTCTCAGAGCTCAGTAAAGTTAGTTTTCCTTGCCACTGTTCTATAGAGTCGGCAGTAATATCAATACCACGATTAGTTTAAACAGTATGCAACCACCGTATATCGACATGAAATATTAATTCAATATCAAACTACGTGCAAAATAGCTTCATATTTATACTTGTGAATGATTTGACGCGCTACTGAGGTTATCAAATTACTTTTGACATTTAAAAACAGACATATTCAAATTCCAAAGCTTGTCAGTCTTACCAACAGGAACTAACAACCTTTGGAATTTGAACATGTCTGTTTTTAAATGTTAAAAGTAATTTTAATGAATACAAATTATACGTTTTAACCACTTGGTGGAATTGGTGGATGTTCCCGTTATCATGCACCGTGGTATCGCGTCAAATCATTCACAAGTATAAATATGAAGCTATTGTGAACGTAGATGATTTTTAATTAATATATCATGTCGATATACAATGCTTACATACTTAAAACTAATCATGGTATTGATATCTTTGTAAAACTGTCGACTTTATAGAACAGTGGCAAGGAATAGTAATATTACCGAGCTCTGAGAGCCCCCAAGTGGTCGGGAGCATTTCTGTTGTGTTGTGGCTTGATTCCGTTGTGTTGTGGCTTTATTCCGTTGTGTTGTGGCTTGATTCCGTTGTGTTGTGGCTTGATTCTGTTGTGTTGTGGCTTGATTCCATTATGTTGTGGCTTTATTTCGTTGTGTTGTGGCTTGATTCCGTTGTGTTGTGGCTTTATTCCATTATGTTGTGGCTTTATTTCGTTGTGTTGTGGCTTGATTCTGTTGTGTTGTGGCTTTATTCCATTATGTTGTGGCTTTATTTCGTTGTGTTGTGGCTTGTTTCCATTGTGTTGTGAACTTATGTTTGTTTTAATTTCGTTGTGTTTTGCACTACTGGGCCACCGTAGATATGAATAAAAAACTTCATCAAATTATAATTGAAAGGATTATTGCAGCTTCCATATCAGTGTATGGAATTTGCATTTAACAAACTATAAATGTCTTTTTATATACCCTAGTACTTTATTTAAATGTCTATTTAAATATCTGAAACATCAAATAAACATTATGTGGTTGAAAACACTGAATAGTTTGAAATATGAAAATAGTTGTAGTTGAAATAGTTGAAATATGAAAAGCACTGAGTGCGTCGATCTCTGGCTCAGCGCCAGCAGCGCGATAGCATTGATTGTATGCTTTAAAGGGTTAAAATCAGGGGTGAAGGGGGTACAAATTGAAAGGGGGCCCCTTTTGCCTCCTCGTGGCGCCGGGCCTGGTCTTTAGCCATTTTCAAGAAATGGTTAAAGATGCATCTTTTTCGGCAACACTTGACCCATTTATACTAACTCTTACTATTCTATTCTGTTCATCAATTTTTTTTTATTTATTTAAAACCTGCTACATGTACTGTTCGTGTGTACTGTGCTAGACTAACTGGATTAGTCACAGCACTTTGCATATTGTTGCCCTATTGTTGGTTTGATTGCTTTGATTGTTCTCCTCATTTGTAAGTCGCCTTGGATAAAAGCGTGAGCAAATGATTAAATGTAACATTTTAATAACAGAATTGTTTGCACTCAGTTTGTTGGTGAAATATAAACATTTAAACAACAATAAACTGTAATAAGTTGTTTTCATGACAGATTTATTCCAACATACATTAAATACATCATTAACAGGTTAAGTAAAAATATAATGCATATGTAATACAATGTATATTTAGCAAACTGCTCTTCTCTAGAGTTATTTTTTCGAGCAAACTAATGAGTTTATGGACATTGAATAGCTTTCTTGAAATGTAAAGGTAAATGTAGCCTAATGTTAAGTTACATTGTATAGCCTCCAAGCTGTTTTATTGACGTCTTTCCCTGGTTGAAACACTGATTGAGTGATTACATGAGACAGAATTCATTTCAGTAAGTTGTAATATATCTTTTAACATACCTTCTGGTGTTCACCCTTGTTTGTTTCATGATGTAGTAAAGAGGAGATGAGATTGATCCGTGCTGCGCAACGTATTAAGGAGCGGCAAAACGACATTTAGGCCTGTTGTTTGAATTTCATAATAAAATCGACAGAATTTTAAAGTGGAGACTTTGCTTAATATTAAAAGTAATAAAGCACAAAGCTTTTTTGTGATTACTGGATGGCAGACATGCTACAAATGTGTAGTGAAGTTTTGTTCATGCTGCGCATCAACAGAAAACAGCACCGACTAATTACTATCATTACCAATTAAAATCGAGAAATTAATACTGTCAATCCAGAGCTAGTGTACACACAGCTGACATGTTTAACTGTTGTAGCTTACGTTGTGTGCACGAAACAGACACTAAACACAGTCAAAAGAAGCGGTAATTAAACGTGTATCGGTCACTCCAAAACCTAATTTACCTATGAAGTGACAACATCCTGCCAGTTCAAAAAGTTTTTAGGCACTTACATAATGCTTTTGAATGTCTTTCAGCAGGCTGTTTAGTCTTTACTTAACATGGCATTATGATTCTGATGAGGCCCTATGGGATTTCATTTCTGCATGAGAGACTGCTGGGTTCCTCTAATCTCAGAGAATGTTACGCTGATTGTTAAATATGTTTTTTTTTATTTTTTTTTATAGAATTGCAAAATCAGCACACACAGCACAATATGAACACACAGCATTGCAAAGACCAACCTAAGCATAAGAAACCACCACCACATACGTACAACAACTACTTACTAAACAGCTTTAATGTGACGTGACTCTTAAAAACCCTTAAGGGAGTTAGCATGCAATTTTGTTTCAAATATTGATTAAATTCAGATATACTGGGCCTTGTTTTGACATTGAGATGCCTGTCACAATGTGGCCTAATTTGCCTGAATTCACCTTACTGCTGCTGCTAATGGAAACAACACAAATGAGGACACAGCCACAAAAGAGAGAATAATAATATTAATATTAATAATAATAATAAAAAAATTCTAATTATTATTTACATGAATGTTCAAATATGATGTGTAATTCAGTACAGCTTGAACAGGTATCTGACAGTTTTAAATAAATTGTTTCTAAACGCACAACTGTACAAACCAGCTTGCAGCAGAAGTGCTGGGGTGAAACATTATCTCTGTTTGTACTGTTTGCACCTGTGCTCTTCTAACTCAAATGCACTTCAGTTCCTCTTAATCACATCTAGGAGGTTCTAATGTGACAATATGAGCTGTAAAAATGTTTTGTCAGGTAACCTAAATGTGGAAAATTCTAAATTAACTGTTTATATGATGATTGTGTCTCTTCAGAAAATTTGGACTAAACCACTCGATTCACATGGATCAGTTTTTCGATGAACTTTTTGAAGTGTCATAGTTGTGTGGACTGCCAATGTAGGGACAGGAATCTTTCAGATTTCATTAAAATATATTCACTTGTTTTTCGAAGATGAAAAAAGTCTTAAGGGGTTTGGAACAACATGAGCGTGAGTAATTGATGACAGAATTTTTATTTTTGGGTGAACTAAGCTAAACCTTTAAACATGGGCCTAGAATACGAACGCAAATTCGTCCCCCGCACTTTTTGCATGACCTGTCATTTTATTCTTCACTAAAATGAGGCGATCTAAATATTATTGAGCGCTCTCGTGTAATATATGTTTCATTCATACTGGAAGCCGGAGGGCGCTCTCTCGCAGAATGTCCAAAACGGTTTCATAGAAGTAATCCAGCTATTCGCTCTAGCAGCAGCTGAATAAAATGCAGAAACGTATTGACTGAAATGTGAAGACAAACACACGATTGCGACAAGATATGGTTTATGTGTGTATAAAGGTATTTATTGACAATAAAATATATGAATAATGCAGTGCTAATTGACAACCTTTTTAATGTTTTTGAAAGAAGTCTCTTATGCTCGTCAAGACTGCATTTAGGCTACTTAAATAAAAAAAATGCAGTAAAAACAGTAATATTGTGAAATATTATTACAAATTAAAATAGATGTTTTCTGTGTGAATATACTTTAAAATGTAATTTATTCCTGTGATCAAAGCTGAATTTTTAGCATGATTTGATGATTTACTTGCACCAGCTCTGCAATGCACCGGCATCATGTTGACAGATGAGTTAATTACACTGTTATGATTGATTATAAAGTATATTTGAGACTATAGATTATATAGATCTGGCTATGTGAGATGACAGATTTGAATTAATCATAATTTTTGACTTGAATAAAACCAGTTAATTAGATTACTATTTTTTTTCAATACAAAACTTTAGCCGTTAGCCATTTGCAGTTGAAACACTGACTTTTTTGGTTGCCTGTGATGAGCATTTCTGAGCGGATCTGACATTCCACGCTGACAGTGAGAAGAAAGTCAAGGCATGTTTCTAAAAATATTAATGTCTGAGCATCTAAGCGAGATATCTTGCACCATAGTTGCCATATTTTCACTGTTTGCAGACAAAGCATAAACACATATGGAGAATCATGACATTACTCACCAAATGTGACCCAACCACTCAAAATATAAATCAAATATAATCTCTGTTTGTACTGTTTGCATCTGTGCTCTTCTAAATCAAATGCTATATATATTATTTTAATAGTTAGAAAAACTTGAAATACTTTTACTTTGTTTATACACCAAACACAGTCTTGACTGCAAAGCTTTAATCTAAATCTCAGCAGACTAGTATAATTAATAAGTGAGGGGGGAAGAAAGCATTGCGTCATGTCTTCAGACACACTGCAAATGGAGTGAACTGTTTCTCTTTCTTGTCACTGCCTACAGGCCTATGAATGGCTTTTGACAATGTTGCATGAAACCCCAAACAAAACATAAAAGATTCAAAGAACTGAGACTATTTATGCAAATACAAAGCCCATTTAGCTAATTAAGTCTATTACCATGAAGATTTACTATTTTAGAAATCATAAAAAAGAGAGACAGGGGTCAATTCGAGGAATATAATCAATGGAAATCGCAGTTTGGGTTTTCTAAGGACATCTAACATTGAAGTTTGTGGAAACTACTTAAAAAAATAGAATGGACCTGACTGGACTCGTCTTATAAAGCCACTTCCATACTTCATGTAATGGTAGCCTAAGGCTGTAAAAATGGTCTTCATTGTGAGAAACCTTCAGAAAACAGAAATGCAATGTACTGTAATGTACCTTAAGAGCAAATGAAAGCAGTGGGCTGCAGACCACAGGGCAAAACTCTGGGCAGCATTAAGAAAAGCATTAGTTTAATTGTGTTGCGCTATCATACAAAGAGAAAAACTCTAAATGGTAGTCTAAGGATAGTAACATTGCATAACATTTTGAGTCTTGTATTCTGTCAAAATCACAGAGACATCAAACATAAGTATCATGACATAATCTAGAAATAAACAGAAAATTAAGCAGCTTTAGACAAGTAGCAGAAAACCCTATACAACACAAAAAACAGAAGAAAAATTGCAAATTGCAAAACAGGGTTATTATAGTTAACTAAAACTGAAACTATAAAAAAAAATGTGTTACTTGAAATAAAAATGATCACATTATCTGAAATAAAATAAAATATAAAAATATTTATTTATTTCAGCTAGTTCCCAAGGCAACATTTCTCATTTTCATTTAGTTTACTACGGAGCCCCGGACATGACATGCAGGAAAAAAATAGTAGGCTAAATCGTGTGCGCGAAACGATTTACTAATTCGTTCCCTCGATTTACAAAATTTATGCACAATTTAGTAAATCGAGGGAACAAAATAGTAAATCGTATGCACAATTTAGTAAATCGTGGGAACGAAATAGTAAATCATGCGCATGTTTTAGTAAATCGAGGGAACGAAATATAAATCGTGCGCAGATTTAATAAATGGAGGGAACTAATTAGTAAATCGTGCACATGATTTCATTATTTTTCTTGCATGTCATGTGCGGGGCTCTGTACTAAAATAAAACTGCAATGAAAAAAGTTAATAAAACTATAGACATATTGTAAAAACTAATAAAAATAACAACACACAGCAAAATTACTAAAACTAACTTAAATGGAAATGAAAAATAAAAAAAAATAAAAATATATATATATATAAATAAAAAGTATAATCTTATCTCAATGATAAAATAACACTGCTGCAAACCCTAATGAGTTAAATTTACTCAAAACATTTGAAGAAACTTACATTTGTACATCTAAAATGTTTTAACTTTATAATTTCAATTAAATTAGCTCAAGTCAAAATCATTAAAAATGAAATTTTGGCTGGACATTGGGTCAGGCAACAAACACACTTGATTTTCTCCCAAATTAATTTTTAATACACATAAAACTGCACTTTTATAAAATATTTGCATGGGAGAAATGGAATGAATTTAACATGGCCCATGTGAGCCATCAACAATACTCAAAAGAGCTAAAGCCTATTTTATCTTTGAATAACAACTACTGCATGTCCCCATAAGCTCACATGCTTTGATCAAGCATACATAATTAAATTATTCAAGCACAGGGGCTTGTGGGTATTCCCCCAGCCTCAATTTTGTACTTGATTATTTTGAGTTATTAACACTCCAAAACTCATTTTTATTTGAGTTCATCCAAAATGTGGCTGTGACACTGTAACTGTTAATGGACAACACAGCTTATGATTGGAATGATGTAAATGAACAGAACATGAAAATTTGCAAATTCCTGTCACAATAGCAACTGATGAGCTCTATTCACACAATTTCGACAATACAAATCAGGTATTAGGCCGATTCAGTCACATAAACACAGCTGTAGCACAAGCTGATCCTATTCTGCTAATTGAACTATTTGTCTTTATGATGCTTTTTCACAGAAGGCATCTTGCATGAAAAAACAAGAAATCATCTTTTTTATATATACGCAGACAGTGGTTGGCATTTGGCAGCAGGACGGTGCATATCAGTGCCCTTGGTGGCAGCCTCCATTCCCCTCTGCTCTCTCCAAGCTCCTGGAATAGATCCAGCAGGCCTTCCAACTCCCTCCTCTAGCAGAGGGCTATTTATCTCTTGACAGCCACAAGGCCTATCATACAAACATCTCTCCACCAGCCGTGCCACTCAGCTTTTGTTCAGCCGTCACGTTTGCTATGGTCCTATTTCTCTGGCAGAATGAGGCACTGCCACCCCTAATCTGCTTACACCTGTCCAGCAACTTATCTGCAGCATACATACATTCTCAGAATATGGCAGCTTAGCATGTAAGGGGTAATAGCGTTGCCTTTCTAAGCAGACTGAGAAACTAAATTCACAGCAGCTATGTTAAGAAATATCTGCTTAAATGTTCCAGGAAGTGCAGAATGATGGACAGAACATTTTTGCCAAAGCTAACTAATAGAATAACTGTTAGCAATGAGTGTTTTGTGACGTATTCCCTCTAAAAATATCAAAAGGCAAAATTCAAACCTAAACTCAAACTGTTGTTTGAAGCAATTGTGTCTCTTCAGAAAATTTGGACAAAACCACTCAAATCATATGTTCATATATTTGTTTTACGATCTCTTTATGAACTTTTTGAAGCGTCAAAGTGATAGTCATATAGATGTCTATAAGCTTTCATTAAAAAGATCTTGATTTGTGTTCCAAAGGTGAATGAAAACGACATGAGGGTGAGTAATTAATGACAGAATTTTCATTTTTGGGTGAACTAACCCTTTAACCTTTTTAAGTAAATATGCAGTGAACCTGTATAGCATTTTAAAGGGGTTATATTGTCAAAGAAGCAGGGTAAAATTATTAAAACTTCCTTATAAAAGGAAGTTTTGAATTTATTGTCTCTCAAAACACATACCAACAGTCATCACCACAGCACTTTCCTAAACACCTGTATTGTCACATACGCACTGCAAGGTCACTGAATACAATGACAAACCTGGATTTGACAAAATGCACATTTGAACTAGTTTGATATAAGATTTAAGAATTTTGAAAATGTTGCTTGCATGTGAGAATCCCCCCCCCCAAAAAAAACTTTGAGTCAGGGGCTAAAGGCCCCTCATAAAAAGACCCATTCTGGTCAGAAAAGGCACCAAAAATTGTTTGGCAGAAGATGTAGAATGCCTGAATTGCAACAAATTGTTTTCAAGATTTGTTATAAAGGAGTTTGTTATACACCTCATGATGAGATATAAAAATAAAATGCTTATAAATGCGTATTTGTTAGTTAAAAAAAAAACATATTGCAATCTCAAAAGTATACAATTTTAGCTCTTCCTGTAGCCAGGGGCCAAGTATGGTCCCCCATCACCTTTTTTTTTTTTTTTTAATAACTAAATAAATAAATATCAGAACAGCGCTCTGTTAATTTATTTTCTAATAAATTGTGTTGCCCCATTAATATTCAACAAAAAGGGAGGAAAAACCAATCGACATACTTTGTAACCAGAAACACTTTTCTACACGGGGCCTTTAAACCGTTGTACCCAAAGTGCTTAATCACATGCATCTGAATATCATCACGTAATATTAGCGTTAAAGTAAGAGTACTTACACTGAATCGTCGAGTAATTGTCCATTAGACTATTTCTACAGATTGTTTGGTACTCCAGCAGTAATCCCAGGACGGATCTTGTGCTGAGACACGAGTCACATCACACGACGTTTCGGTCTGTCCTCCGCTCCAGCGTTTCATCAATGCAGCACTGAACGGACATAATGCGCTGTGCACTGACAAACTGTTCTACTGGTGCCTTATTGAGATGATGCAAAAAATGAATTATGTTCCAAAGCTTTTAGGAATTTGTGTATTGAGCCATGTCCTCCTGTTGATGTGGAGGAATGGAAATTCAAGTTCATTGCCAACGATTAAACCGTATCTGCTTCTCTCGTTACGCATATTCAATGAAGCCCATAGACGGCTCTGTCATGACAAGTGACATGTCGTGACGAGATAGAGTAAAGAGCTACGGCCCGCTCGTTCCCTCTTGTATTCGATCCATCTTGTCCCTTATTGTTTAAGGAATCAAATCCAGCGCGGTGGGACAGCGGATGAACGCGAGGCAGTTCCTCAGGATCGCAAGAGCGCAGCGCGAGTCCGTCTCCGGTACCGAAGAATCGGATCATCAGAGGGAGTGATCGGAGGAGAGGAGAGAGGAGTGGTCTGAGTGAGAGAGAACGTGCGGAGGAGAGGCAGAGAGGCAGAGAGGAAAACCGGTGTGACGTGACTCCGGTCTCTCTAACGACACTATTCCGCCCATCTGCTCATTGTTTTTTTTTTTTTTTTTTTTTTTTTTTGTAGGATGATGGAGTAATGGGAATGTGTCTCTCACTACCCTTGCAAAACTTTACCGAGATAACTAAATAAGTCAAAATATCATATATTAAAGGGTTAGTTCCCCCAAAAATGAAAATTCTGTTATTTATTACTTACCCTCATGTCGTTCCACACCCCTAAGACCTTCGTTAATCTTCGGAACACAAATTAAGATATTTTAGTTGAAATCCGATGGCTCTGTGAGGCCTCCATAGGGAGCAATGACATTTCCTCTCTCAAGATCCATAAAGGTAACGTATATTTAAATCAGTTCATGTGAGTACAGTGGTTCAATATTAATATCATAAAGTGACGAGAATATTTTTGGTGCGGCAAAAAAAAAAACGACTAGTAAAGTGATGGCCGATTTCAAAACAATGCTTCAGGAAGCTTCGGAACGTTATGAATCAGCGTGTCGAATCAGCGGTTCGGAGTGCCAAAGTCACGTAATTTCAGCCGTTGGCAATTTGACACGCGATCTGAATCATGATTCGACACAGTGATTGTTTCTCAATGTCAAGGATTCTTCCTTGGCAGGACTGGTCCTTCCAAGTCACTTCCTTCAGAGGCTAGGCGAGGCTCCTCTTTAGCATTCGGAGAACACGTAAATGGAACAGACTAGCAAGTGCACGTCATTGCGTCATTACGTCAATGAAAAGGTAAAAGAAATGCCGGTGACGGCAACCAAGCTAACAATTGTTAAATGACGGTCCGGTTCAGTTAGCCATCAATAACGTCATTTGTATTTGTATAAATTACAATATCAATACGGTAGTAATTTGTACTGGCATTTAAACATTAAACTTTATTTATCTGACATATTTACTACAGTTATAACAAATGTTTGGTAACGTAAATATACTTACATTTGAAAGCATATTGCCCGCTAACGTCCGACATTTGTTAAAAAATCTTTGAACAAGATCGCAAAGCTGCGCGCATAGGATTGTGGGTGATTGAAGAGCGCGAAGGCTACACATATGCATCCTTTCCTGTATATGGGATATTTGTCGATCCTCGACATTGGAACAGTCCTTCAACGGATGTCGATGACGTAGCATCCTTGAAATTCTGGCTTCCGAGGATCCTTCCTTGACATTGAGAAACGCCTACTGATTGATTTGTGCTCCGATGCTTCCTGAAGCAGTGTTTTGAAATCAGCCATCACTAAATAAGTCGTTATTTTGGGGTTTTTTTGGCGCACCAAAAATATTCTTCGTCGCTTTATAATATTAATATTGAACCACTGTACTCACATTAACCAATTTAAATATGTCTTTAGTACCTTTATGGATCTTGAGAGAGGAAGTGTCATTGCTGGCTATATGAAGGCCTCACTGAGCCATCGGATTTCAACTAAAATATCTTAATTTGTGTTCTGAAGATGAATGAAGGTTGAAGATGAGGGTAAGTAATAAATGACAGAATTTTAATTTTTGGGTGAACTAACCCTTTAAAACTGTGGTATTTTGATGTCAGCCACAAAACTTTGTAGTCCACATTCTTAGATGACAATGAAAATCATCTTTATAGCCTATGCCTATTGTGATTTTTAAATTAGTCACCATGAAATCAAAATGTACAATTTGTTTTTATATTTATTATAAATGATTTTTCCATGCACATCACCATCATTGTTATTATTTTAAATTCACGTGGTAATATTTAATCAAAGTATCTTTGACATCTCTTTTCTGATGATGTGGTATTTTGTTTAAAGAGTACAAGGGCTGAATTTAAACAAAATAAAAAATGTTGTGCACAGATAAATCATTTATAATAAACATTGTAATATTCCATTAAAAATTATAATAGTCAATTTTGATTTCATGGTGACTTTAATGTGTTCAATACCACCTAGAATTACCTTTGTTTTGACATGCAAAGATATAAATTAATTTCTTCACAAGGCCAGTGACCAATATCATAACCAGATTAATGCATTTACATGA